>NC_090245.1:69428732-69501232 GCF_037325665.1 Littorina saxatilis
CAAAAAGCAAGGGTATTCACTTGTCCACGACCCACACAAACCCGACGGAGTTATTTCCAAAAATCGTCTAGCTATTGATGGTTGTATTTGAAAATAAACTATAATTTCGAGAATACTGTATTAAGGTGGGGCCGATTTTGTTGAACACGTCTTGCACGTTACATGTTCATATCTCTTGGTGTTTTACACGTTTAACAAGAACTCATTTAACAAAAAAACACAATGCAATTTTGCTTGACACACAACTATTGTCCTTTTTCTCAGGAGTGTCGTGGCTAGACTGTGTGTTGGTGTACCGTATGGGCTAACGGTCGAAGGCTTCTTGTGCATTCTTATGCAATCTAACTGCACACATTACAAAATAAAAATCAGGTGAACTGTTTGAAAGAGAAAACTAGTCGAGTGATTTTGTATTGAGTGGCGACGATTCTGTGTGTAATTCTCTGTCTCTCATGTTGCAGCGAATCTTCAACTACTCTCTACCCCCCTCTTCTCTCTATGTCTACACACACACACACACACACACACACACACACACACACACACACACACACACACACACACACACATATGTACGTACATAAAACACACCACAAAGATGCACACCCACGCACACACACATACGCACACACACACACACATACACACACACACACACACACACACACACACACACACACACACACACAAGGACACGCACACAAATCAACAGCTTGGCTGATTCCTGCGCGGAGCTGGATCATTTGTTGAATTAATTGTTTAACTGACACCAATCAATTACGAACACAAAGGCATATCGTTTTAATGTATTCTATGTCATTTCTGAATGAAAAGGTTAACTGTTTACTTTGCGGTTTCTATATCTGCAAAAGTAATAATATAACTTGTCATCATTTTCACGAGCTTTCATTCACAAGCACCTGGGAAATAAATCTCATGTTCCCCGGGGAATAAATCCCCGGTTACCATAGTTGCAGGAAGCCCTATTACATGGATAATCAAAAGCAAACCCAATAAAAACGCTCGAGGATTCTTCGGCTCTTTTCATTGGCGTTTCCCCAGACCAAAACAGACGACACGACACTGCTTTGCAAAGTTCCAAAAACGAACTGGCAAACTGGCAAAAGTAAACAAAAAACAAAACTACTTCATGAAAGGTCATACATTCATCAAAAACAAATGAAACCTAGCGATATGTTTTGTCTTCTTACAGAGTCATGGAGTGCGTGTATCTGTGTTTCGATACACAGACGTTCGGAGAAACACGAACGTCAAGTTCAAGTAAAACGACCCCTGACACACACATTTTGACCCGTTGTATCGATAAACGAAGCACAAATAAGAAACAATAATAAAAGCAAAGAAAATAGCAACAAGATATGCAAACATCTAACAAAGCCGAGCAAGCAGAATGACAGGTCTAATGAAAAACAAAGAGGTACTGAGTCGGAAACAAGATCGCGATTCTTTCCTTCGCTGCACGACGCAAATCTTCTGTGACCTTTGACCAAACGTAGCTTCCACATTCGATCACTCAGCTTAATATTTACAACAGAAAGCCGAGGGGGTGGAATACCGAGATGAACCTACAGAACTGTGCATCCTCAAACCTGACATATTCATCCCAACATTTAATGAACTCAAAAACACAGAAAGTTGCTTTCACACGCCAGCTCATTCTGATAATCCTCGCTCCACGGCTATCGTTGATTGCCAGTGGTTATCAAACCGGGACTCGTGTGGTTATCAGCACGGAACCCGTGTTTCAAATCATGGCTCCCTGGGTTGATTGTGCACTTATTTTCTCACTACCAAAATTATGACAAAAACGATGTTTAGTGGTTTGTTGACAGACCAGCTTTTTTGTCGGTCCTCGGGGGGCATATCGACTTTTGTTTCATATTTATTGACCGCGGCCCATCAAACATCTCATAGTATTTCCACTACGCATGGAAAGTGGCCAGACTGGTGTCCAAAGATGCTCAAGTGAAAGCCTAAAGATATATTTGGTGGTACATTTTGGTTTGCCCTGGACGTAATGTATATATGTTACAGTTAATCTGTGAAATCAGAGAATACGTGTATAACTAGGTAATACATGAATTAACTGACAGAAAAAACCCAGTTAATTCATGTGTTACCTAGTTAATAAACGTATTCCCTGGTTTCACAGATTAACTGTAACATATATAATATCTTAAAGGTATAAATATTAACTGAATTTCAGTGAGACGTATATTACGCTTGATTGGGGTTTTTCAACTTCAAACGCAAAACCCGGCAGATGTATACGTACTCATCAAGTATGAATTAAGGTCAACATCAAAGGCATTACGATCTGCTCATCGATGTTTTGATCATTGCTCGCATAATTCTAGGCCCCAAAGCCCTAACATATACAACGGGAAACGATAATGTTTATTTGACACAGTCTACACAGATGTTTCAGAATTTAGAAAACGTAGACAATATGCAGATGCTGGGATATATTCGGTGCACCCATGCGTAACAGTTGCCTGCAGTGTTGCGTAAACGAAAACCCTTTATTCCATGCAATACGAAACCTTGTTGCGGAAAAGGCAATTAACATAAAGGCACAGTCCTTCCCAGCAAAAACGATTCATCTCACCATCTCAAAACTAGTCAGACTTTTCGGTTGAGTTATAACTACGGCTCCATTAGGACGCATACCAGAAATCAACAATCTGGATGCTGTCTGTGACGAGCTAATTTTCGTAACTAACACTGATGGTGGTGGTGGTGGTGGGGAGGGGGGGGGGGTTGAGTGGGACTTTGATGTGTGATTCCTGATTTCCAAATGTTCAACATTTTCTTTAGCTGCATTATTTTAGTTATTCATGAGTGGGTGGGTGGAGGGGATGGGCTAGTTCTAACTATGCATTAGATTATAAAATTGTATTCTGTGTAGACCCTTCCACCAGCATCTTAGACCACTCTTTGTACATTTTCTTTTAATAGATGATTGTCATCTGTTTTACCTCATGTCTGCCCTGCGTGTGATGGTGTGATCGTGACTGCTGTAGTGTGGGCGTGTGTGTGTTGGTGTGTATGTCAGTGTATGTGTGGGCGTGTGTGTGTGTGTGTGTGTCGGTGTGTGTGTGGGTGTGTGTGTGTGCGTGATTTTACCAACACTACGCGAAATTCCTTGTGCTTTAAATGTTTTTTAATGTCACTTGGCTCAATATATACTGTATTCTGTATTCTGTATTCTGATGACATTCTGTTAACTTAACTTATTGATTTAAACACCAAGTGGAGGGACGTGTTTGTCCATGTACAAGCTTGGCCAGATCTGAGATGGAAAGTCTAGTGGGCGGTTCTGGTGAGGTTATGCCCCCTCTTTCTTCGGCTGGTAACTGGCGCCACCTCGCTGCAAGATTACACGAGAAAGGAAAAACAAAACTTGCATTGGTCCCAAATAGCATATCGGTTTGGAAACAGTTCGTGTGTTAGTCGTGCATTTTTGTACGGTAAACAGGCAAAATGGTCGGTTCTGGTGAGGTTATGCCCCTTTTCTCTCTCTCTCTCTCTCTCTCTCTCTCTCTCTCTCTCTCTCTCTCTCTCTCTCTCTCTCTCTCTCTCTCTCTCTCTCTCTCTCTCTCTCTCTCTCTCTCTCTCTCTCTCTCTCTCTCTCTCTCTCTCTCTCTCTCTCTCCCTCTCTCACGTCAGCAAAATACAACAATGAACCAATGAGACAAACAAGTCACCAAATCTCACACTCCCTAGCTTTCTGCCCAAAACAAATTTACAACCATAATGAATGAAATAATAAGAAACACAAAACTTATTACCATCATCAAGCCTCACCTATCATATATTGGGCTGCAAGACCAACAATGTATCTCTTTTCTGGAAAACACGATGTGTGTGTGTGTGTGTGTGTGTGTGTGTGTGTGTGTGTGTGTGTGTGTGTGTGTGTGTGTGTGTGTGTGTGTGTGTGTGTGTGTGTGTATGTGTGAGCCAGGATGGAATACACCCCCCACTCTTCCTGGCTGTAATAAAAACAAACACAAAACTCGATAGTTATGATCGCCCTATCACGCTCGGCTCCATAAACTATCTCATCGCATGTGTAGGGGGTCGAAAGAACTGCTCTTTAGTCTGAATGATGCACGAGAGTCAGTAAGAACTCTCCAGTTATTTTCCAAAGTACGTTGGATTCATTTAACTTGTATTTCTTGGATTTTGTGCGCGACCTTGTTGGTCCAATATTCTTACTCTGGTGATTATTTCCACAGCACGTGCAGAAAAACGACCATGACTGTCTATTTGGAACAGGTATATATATATATATATATATATATATATATATATATATATATCCACGATGTGACAGTCCATCACAAAATCAGTCTCAATTCGCAATTTGGATGATTTGAGTTTGTTATTATTTTGAAATTGTGAGTCTTTCCTGGATGTTTAAACAAAATTAAAGCTCTAGGTCAATAAATAACGATATTACGGCCATTTTTATGAAAGAAGTTGACCGGCGGCCATTTGAGAAATCGGGCTTTAAAGTTTTGGAAGGCACCAGCTTTACATTTTCCTTAGCAACGGGGGTTGAAAATTAACCTAACCCTTCCAAATTTTGAACAAGTGTACTTTGATCTGTCATGCATCCTTTAAATCCAAAACGAAGGGTTAAAAGAACAATTATCACCATTTTTGAAGGCTTTGTTTACATCATACACGTGGAGGAAAACGGTCAAATACATGTTATACACATCAGCAAACATTTTCACTGTCATTATCAGGATTAAAGATCTGTGATAATCTGTTAATACTGTTTTTTTAAACTGTCTAACTGGCTAGATCATGAATATATAATTTTATGTGATAATCTGACTAAATGATAATAATTACGTGTACTACTTACTTTTAAATGGATTATAAATTTTAGGTATTGTTCTAGTATTCACTATACTAATGTTGTATTTATATTACTGTCACCCCTTTTAAACTGATATGGTTTTTACCTTTACAAGGCGACGATGTGAATTTGTGATGTAGATATGTGGCTGGTTATGTGTGAGAATGTAAAAATTGTGTGTGTGTGTGTGTGTGTGTGTGTGTGTGTGTGTGTGTGTGTGTGTGTGTGTGTGTCGTGTGAGTTGTGTCTGTGTGTGCATGACAGTGTAATGTACGTATGTATGCATGCATGGTGATGTGTGTCTGCATATGTGTCTGGTTGGTTTTTATTTTATTTTTACCGTGCCGTGCCAAGATGAAATCCTTTTGCAAAATTGGTGAATAAATATCTTGTATCTTGTATCTTGTATCTTGTTACATGCATCACACGCACGTTTCTGTCCATTTACAGAATAGTTTGACAAACTCTTGAACAAAATCAACTTACTCGTATCAGTCACTTTGTTGGCATCGAATAGGAATACGTACAGATCAGAATGTAGATCCCAAACACAGGAACTCCTCCACTGTGACAGTCTGTTCACCACAAAAGCTCTTGCACATCAATGTTGACACCACCTCCAACCTCACCTTTATCCATGTCTTGCACTGAGAGCTGTGGAGCTACAATCTCCTCGGGATCAAACTGGGTGATACATCCACGACGAGTATCACCGGGTGCAGCGTCATGAACTTTAATCTGTTTGCAGCCAGTTCCATTGGCTTTGCAGCAACGAAAGCGAGCTCTCTAGAGCACATCACAGCCCTGTTGCAATTAAGGAACTGCAGCATGCACCTCCATCAGATCTCCTCCACCACTCGCCTCAACTACATGTGTTCTTGCAGTTGATGCAGTGCCATTATGATTAGAAACGCCAACGGGGGTTTCGACACTGACGAGGGGACGGTCTGACTCCTCATATCAGCGTCACATATCTCGGCGTCAGACGCATCAGAATCGGAGTCACTGAATCCAGCAACGGAAAAACGCTGCCCATTACGCGAAATCGGCAGCGTTTTGCCGAAAACGCGTAAAGGCTTCTAAAATTTGCCCATTTTGAGAAATCAGCAGCCACTTTTTGGCTTTAAAGTTCTCAAATGCCTGGGATATCATCACACTAAGACAAATAGATACTTGAATCTATAGATATTGCAATAATCGATAAGTTATGGCAAGTTATTGCAAAAAATTTAGTTTTCGTGCATTTCCGGAGTCATGCTCGACACAGACCAACATAGACCATAAAAAACATAGTAAGGAGGTAAAACAATGTCAATGCAATGTTCTGGTGACACAAAAAGTAACAGACTGGCTGTCGCTTCTGTGAAATCGGCATATTTTAGTGGCCTTTCCGCGTTTTCGGCAAAACGCTGCCGATTTCACGTAATGGGCAGCGTTTTGCCGATTACGCGAAATGGGCAAAAATGTTGCCGATTCCGCGAATTCGGCAATTCCGTGAATTCGGCACGACATAATACATGTTTCCAAGCCCTGAGACTTTCGCTGTGAACTTGGGTTCTTTATTGTGCGCATGCGTGCACACGGGGGTGGACACCGACGAGAGTCTGCCCAAAGTTGACTCTGGGAAGCAAATCCCTTGCCGAACGAGGGGATCTAATGGGCAGAATATACCTGCGCAACTTCAGCGGCACAGACGACGCACGGCCTATTATTTATGCCGCGATAGGGATTATGACGAGTACTTGGCCTGTTTTCCTTTCATGCAACGTGTAGCGGGCTGGGATAAGCTGCAGTGCGTCGTCGGTCCTGCTGAAGTTACATAATTATGTGAGCGGAGCCCCTTTGCCACGCCGGTGGTTTGGACGCAAGGGCCGTTACCGATTGAGCTATTCTCCGCCCCAGAACATGGTTGTGTATGCAAGAAGGACGGTACCCAATGAATCCATAACACCTCGACCCCACGTGCACACTATTTAAAGCCCACCCAGGCTGTTCATTTTTGGTATGTGGCCAAGTGAAGGGATGGTCATATCCAATGTAAAAACTTGACCAGACCTGAGACGGTGAGGCAAACGCTTTTTTACGAGGCGGAGTCGGCCCTTTAATAAAATCTCTTCAAATAAGTTTGTGTTTTTTCCCTTTCTATTCCTCTTCTACTTCACCTTTTCTTTTTTTATCTCTATTATTCTTGTTTTCTCTTCCATTGTTTTCTCTTCCATTGTTATTTCTTTAAAACAAAACTTTTGTTCAAGTGAAGTAAGCCGAAACAAGACTTTTTTTGGTTTGTTTTGTTTTTTGTAGGTGCACATAGATCTTGAACTATGGGTGAAACGATGAAATGTCTGCACACAAAGTTGACTCTCAGAAATAAATCTCTCGCCGAACGTGGGGACGAACTCACGCTGACAGCGGCCAACTGGATACAAATCCAGCGCGCTACCGACTGAGCTACATCCCCGCCCAAATGCAATACCAAAGTCCGGGCTTCGTCGAAGATTACTTGACACAAATTTCAACCAATTTGGTTGAAAAATGAGAGCGTGACAGTGCCGCCTCAACTTTCACGAAAAGCCGGATATGACGTCATCAAAGACATTTATCAAAACAATGAAAACAACGTCTGGAGATACCATACTCAGGATCTTTCATGTCAAGTTTCATGAAGATCGGTCATGTAGTTTTCTCTAAATCGCTCTACACACACACACACACACACACACACACACACACACACACACACACACACACATACACCACACCCTCGTCTCGATTCCCCCCTCAACGTTAAAACATTTAGTCAAAACTTGACTAAATGTAAAAAGGAGAATATAGCACATTACGGCCGGATGCCATGCAGACTAGAACTACATTAAAGGCCATTCGTTATAAACAGTGCTTTATTCCATTCAGATAATCAATTGCAAGAACTAGAACATTACAAAAGTCATAAAACGGATGTGAGGCCATTGCTTCGCTGCAAAGCACAAGAGACAATAGCGGCAACGAGCTAATTCTAGAAACGAAGACACTGTTGTATTTATCATTTCGCTTATTTTTGTTTAGAACCCTACATCAGACTTCGAAATCCTTGATTTTCTTCAAATATTTCTTCTTTGTCGTTTCTTCTTTATTTTTTTCCTGTGGTCATTTTCTTAGTTACAAAAAACAAAAAAACCACCGACCGAGTACTTGGCCTGTTTTCCTTTCATGCAACGTGTAGCGGGCTGGGATAAGCTGCAGTGCGTCGTCGGTCCTGCTGAAGTTACATAATTATGTGAGCGGAGCCCCTTTGCCACGCCGGTGGTTTGGACGCAAGGGCCGTTACCGACTGAGCTATTCTCCGCCCCAGAACATGGTTGTGTATGCAAGAAGGACGGTACCCAATGAATCCATAACACCTCGACCCCACGTGCACACTATTTAAAGCCCACCCAGGCTGTTCATTGTTGGTATGTGGCCAAGTGAAGGGATGGTCATATCCAATGTAAAAACTTGACCAGACCTGAGACGGTGAGGCAAACGCTTTTTTACGAGGCGGAGTCGGCCCTTTAATAAAATCTCTTCAAATAAGTTTGTGTTTTTTCCCTTTCTATTCCTCTTCTACTTCACCTTTTCTTTTTTTTATCTCTATTATTCTTGTTTTCTCTTCCATTGTTATTTCTTTAAAACAAAACTTTTGTTCAAGTGAAGTAAGCCGAAACAAGACTTTTTTTGGTTTGTTTTGTTTTTTGTAGGTGCACATAGATCTTGAACTATGGGTGAAACGATGAAATGTCTGCACACAAAGTTGACTCTGAGAAATAAATCTCTCGCCGAACGTGGGGACGAACTCACGCTGACAGTGGCCAACTGGATACAAATCCAGCGCGCTACCGACTGAGCTACATCCCCGCCCAAATGCAATACCAAAGTCCGGGCTTCGTCGAAGATTACTTGACACAAATTTCAACCAATTTGGTTGAAAAATGAGAGCGTGACAGTGCCGCCTCAACTTTCACGAAAAGCCGGATATGACGTCATCAAAGACATTGATCAAAACAATGAAAACAACGTCTGGAGATACCATACTCAGGATCTTTCATGTCAAGTTTCATGAAGATCGGTCCAGTAGTTTTCTCTGAATCGCTCTACACACACACACACACACACATACACACACACACACACACACACACACACACACACACACACACACACACACACATACACCACACCCTCGTCTCGATTCCCCCCTCTACGTTAAAACATTTAGTCAAGTTTTGACTAAATGTAAAAAGGAGAACATAGCACATTACGGCCGGATGCCATGCAGACTAGAACTACATTAAAAGCCATTCGTTGTAAACAGTGCTTTATTTCATTCAGATAATCAATTGCAAGAACTAGAACATTACAAAAGTCATGAAACGGATGTGAGGCCATTGCTTCGCTGCAAAGCACAAGAGACAATAGCGGCAACGAGCTAATTCTAGAAACGAAGACAATGTTGTATTTATCATTTCGCTTATTTTTGTTTAGAACCCTACATCAGACTTCGAAATCCTTGATTTTCTTCATTTATTTCTTGTTTGTCGTTTCTTCTTTATTTTTTTCCTGTGGTCATTTTCTTAGTTACAAAAAAAAAAAAAAACACCGACCGAGTACTTGGCCTGTTTTCCTTTCATGCAACGTGTAGCGGGCTGGGATAAGCTGCAGTGCGTCGTCGGTCCTGCTGAAGTTACATAATTATGTGAGCGGAGCCCCTTTGCCACGCCGGTGGTTTTGACGCAAGGGCCGTTACCGACTGAGCTATTCTCCGCCCCAGAACATGGTTGTGTATGCAAGAAGGACGGTACCCAATGAATCCATAACACCTCGACCCCACGTGCACACTATTTAAAGCCCACCCAGGCTGTTCATTGTTGGTATGTGGCCAAGTGAAGGGATGGTCATATCCAATGTAAAAGCTTGACCAGACCTGAGACGGTGAGGCAAACGCTTTTTTATGAGGCGGAGTCGGCCCTTTAATAAAATCTCTTCAAATAAGTTTGTGTTTTTTCCCTTTCTATTCCTCTTCTACTTCACCTTTTCTTTTTTTTATCTCAATTATTCTTGTTTTCTCTTCCATTGTTATTACTTTAAAACAAAACTTTTTTTCTCAAGTGAAGTAAGCCGAAACAAGACTTTTTTTGGTTTGTTTTGTTTTTTGTAGGTGCACATATATCTTGAACTATGGGTGAAACGATGAAATGGGCTGTACAGGCTGCGATCGAATGCTCAGCAGACTAAAACTATGTTCATGCGTGGTTGCACGTAATGTGAAGTTATATCTAAACTTGACTTTAAACAAAAAGGGAAAAAAGAGAAAAAGCCGGAGAGAAAGAGAGAGAGAGAGAGAGAGAGAGAGAGAGAGACAGACAGACAGACAGACAGACAGACAGACAGACCGAGAGAGAGAGACAGAGAGAGACGATGACAATGACAATGACAAATTCTTTATTTACGAGGGTAGTGGCATAAGCAAACAGGTGCTTTTTTACATCCAGCCCTCGCCCATGGGAGGGTTTAATCTAATGATAATACGTTTGAAAAATGTTGGAATATCAATTGAAGAAGTAATAAAAACAAACGATGAACGATTAACAGACTAAAAAAACAAAACAAATATGTGACCCTCCACTACGAAATGAGTCGCATGTCACCTTTGCATTATTTTCATATTTTTACATTTTCCTAAAGAGTTTTTTATGCTCTATCCAGTGGTGAAAACCGTTTTAGAAAAGAGCGAGAACTGTTTGAGTTATAAGCCTGTAATTAAGGTGACCCTCACACTGTTACCATACACTCCCCGGACTTATATTAAGCCTAGCGCAGAACCGCGCGAGGTGACATGCGACTCATTTCGTGGTGGAGGGTCACATATATACATACAAGCGAACATTATAAGATGTTTGATGGGTTGTTGACAGACCAGCTTTTTTGTCGGTCCGAGGGGGAGCATATCGCCTTTTGTTTCATATTTATTGACCAAGGCCGAAGGCCGCGGTCAATAAATATGAAACAAAAGTCGATATGCCCCCCGAGGACCGACAAAAAAGCTGGTCTGTCAACAAACCACCAAACATCGTTTTTGTCATCATTTTGGTTGTGAGAAAATAAGTGCACAATCAACCCAGGGAGCCATGCTTTGAAACACGGGTTCCGTGCTGATAACCACACGAGTCCCGGTTTGATAACCACTGGCAATCAAAGCTGGCGTGTGAAAGCAACTTTTTGTGTTTTTGAGTTCATAAAATGTTGGGATGAATATGTCAGGTTTGAGGATGCACAGTTCTGTAGGTTCATCTCGGTATTCCACCCCCTCGGCTTTCTGTTGTAAATATTAAGCTGAGTGATCGAATGTGGAAGCTACGTTTGGTCAAACTGACTCAAAGGTCACAGTAGATTTGCGTCGTGCAACGAAGGAAAGAATCGCGATCTTGTTTCCGACTCAGTACCTCTTTGTTTTTCATTAGACCTGTCATTCTGCTTGCTCGGCTTTGTTAGATGTTTGCATATCTTGTTGCTATTTTCTTTGCTTTTATTATTGTTTCTTATTTGTGCTTCGTTCATAGATACAACGTCTTGTGCACGGTCAAAATGTGTGTGTCAGGGGTCGTTTTACTTGAACTTGACGTTCGTGTTTCTCCGAACGTCTGTGTATCGAAATACAGATACACGCACTCCATGACTCTGTAAGAAGACAAAACATATCGCTAGGTTTCATTTGTTTTTGATGAATGTATGACCTTTCATGATGCATGAAGTAGTTTTGTTTTTTGCTTACTTTTGCCAGTTTGCCAGTTCGTTTTTGGAACTTTGCAAAGCAGTGTCGTGTCGTCTGTTTAGGTCTGGGGAAACACCAATGAAAAGAGCCGAAGAATCCCCGAGTGTTTCTATTGGGTTTGCTTTTGATTATCCATGTATAACCTGCTTTCTGCAACTATGGTAACCGGGGATTTATTCCCTGGGGAACATGAGATGTATTTCCCAGGTGCTTGTGAATGAAAACTCGTGAAAAAGATGACAAGACATATTATTGTCAAAGGCATAATGAAAACTGTATCAATCAAGCAAAAACGTGTGCAACTTCGAGGGAAGAAAAATTCTGTGAACTGAGGAATCAATGGAACAACTACGTTGCAAATAATAACAATGTAGCATCGTTACATAAGTCATGTAATGAAATTAATTAGGTACATGTATCTACTGAAACGTGTAAAAGGTAAAAATAAGGCATCGACAATATAAACATGTTCATGAGAGAGAGAGAGAGATTGGATTGGATTGTTTACTCATTTAGGCCATAGCCCCTTATGAGGGGGGTAAACATATATACAATGACATAATGACATTTGCACACAAATCAAATGAAATAAATCATACACGAACTAAAACATTACATTTCAAATAAAATATATCGTAGGCTTACATGAACTAAGACATAACAACACTACGTAGCCGAAATGCTTTGTACACATAAACTGACAACTTTCGAACAATACCTTCATTCACAGATGCCATAAGCATAGAAAACTTGTGTAAACTTGGGTTTCTATCAAACTTAGCAGGAATAAACTGGCATCGCAAATCACGAAGTGCGGGGCAACAAAGCACATATCTTCCTTACGTTCCCTGCACAATGGGCATAACAACATATCCGCATCGTATCTCTTATATCGATTAACGTGCACAAATAGTTCTGTTATTCCACCTCGGAATCTTGCCATAATAATTTTCAAATGCCTATCCATGTTCAATAATAAATAAGGTTTTACTTCGTGCACAGTGCAAAATGTCCTATATAACGCAAATCTATCACTGTTCTGAACATGAAAATTCCATTCCTGCCATCTACAATCAATCAATCTTTCTCTGAAATCTTTCAAAAAACGGTTCTCATCTTGCACTCCTTGATTCATCCATACAAACCCAAAACCATTCTGACATAATTTACAACGTACGCTAGACACCCAGTTTCTTTTACCTCTTTCATCCAGTTCACGCAACATTTTATAGGCTTTATGTGGCAATCTATTTACGTCCATTCTTAACAACTTCAACCAGTATTTAACACAACGTATTGCAGCATTCACATAAATGGGATACCTATTCATCTCTCCGTACACAAAATCGTTGGGTGTTCGTGATCCAACACCAAGAAATTTCTTAAGGGCAAATAAATGAACTTTTTCAGACTGGAATGCAGAATTCTCAAGACCCCACAGTTCAGCTCCATATATTGCAATTGGCAAAACCTGAGAATGAGAGAGAGAGAGAGAGAGAGAGAGAGAGAGAGAGAGAGAGAGAGAGAGAGAGAGAGAGAGAGAGAGAGAGAGAGAGAGAGAGATAACAGAGACACACAAATCCAAAAACAAAGAGACTGCCAACGTTCCAAAATTCAGAATCAAAAACAAGAAATGTAGGTTGTTGGAACGTGTGTTATTGACAAAACAATACATTAAAATTACAATTCATAGTTTAAACAACTTCACATTACGTGCAAGCACGCATGGACATAGTTTTAGTCTGCTGAGCATTCGATCGCAGCCTGTACAGCCCATTTCATCGTTTCACCCATAGTTCAAGATATATGTGCACCTACAAAAAACAAAACAACATATATTTTTATTATTATAAAACAAAGTATATTTATATTATTGCTTTATTTGTAAAACATATTTTGATTCGCTTGCGGCTTCGTTGCAGGCGGAAGGATAAATAACAAACGTTCCAACAACCTACCTTTCTTGTTTTTTGATAGAGACATACAGAGACAGATGGACAATGCATAAATTCATCATGTCACGTACACCCAGACTACATTTTGATAGTCTCGACTAACCATACCCGAAGACGCAGACTGGTCACGCTCATCTCCGCGAAGCATGCGTTCCGTATAGTATACTTACTTAACCTAACTTCTTAAATTCTGACCACATTTTCAGAGCAATCGTGACATATCAATATATTTCTGAATTCAGGAGAAGATGAAGAATTCAATGACATCATTTTTAAATCTGTTACTAAAAGTTCGATTTAAATCGATTTAAATGACAAATGTAATGATCAAACTTAATTAATTTATTTTAGGGCTTCCGAGCTGAATTGCAATACCATAGTCCGGACTTCGTCAATGATTGCTTGACTAAAAGTTCAATCAATTTGCTTGAAAAATTAAGGCGTGACAGTGCCACCTCAACTTTCACAAACAGCCGGATATGACGTCATCAAAGACAATTATAAGACAAGTCGCGAAAGGCAAAATGACTACATTTAGTCAAGCTGTGGAACTCACAAAATGAAATTGAACGTAGTCCGCCGCTAGTGCAAAAGGCAGTGAAAGTGACGAGCCTGTTTGGCGCGGTAGCGGTTGCGCTGTGCTTCATAGCACGCTTTACTGTAACTCTCTTCGTTTTAACTTTCTGAGCGTGTTTTTAATCCAAACATATCATATCTATATGTTTTTTGAATCAGGAACCGACAAGGAATAAGATGAAAGTGTTTTTAAATTGATTTCGAAAATTTAATTTTGATCATAATTTTTATATTTTTAATTTTCAGAGCTTGTTTTTAATCCAAATATAACATATTTATATGTTTTTGGAATCAGAAAATGATGAGGAATAAGATGAACGTAAAGTTGGATCGTTTTATATGGTTTTTTTTTTTTTTTTTACAAATTTCAGATTTTTAATGACCAAAGTCATTGATTAATTTGTTAGCCTCCATGCTGAAATGCAATACCGAAGTCCAGCCTTCGTCGAAGATTGCTTGGCCAAAATTTCAATGTGACATTGCCGCCTCAACTTTTACAAAAAGCCGGATATGACGTCATAAAAGACATTTATCGAAAAAAAGAAAAAAACGTCCGAGGATATCATACCCAGGAACTCTCATGTCAAATTTCATAAAGATCGGTCCAGTAGTTTACTCTGAATCGCTCTACACACACACACACACACGCACACACACACACACATACACCATGACCCTCGTCTCGATTCCCCCTCTATGTTAAAACATTTAGTCAAAACTTGACTAAATGTAACAAGTTGCGGAAGGCAAAAATACATTTAGTCAAGCTCAGTCAAACTCACAGAATGAAACTGAACGCATTTCATTTTTTCCCGGGCGCAAGACCGTACACTCGTAGCATCGTCTGTCCACCGCTCGTGGCAAAGGCAGTGATATTAACAATCCAGAAAAGCGCAGTAGCGGTTGCGCTGTGCTTCATAGCACGCTTTACTGTACCTCTCTTCGTTTTAACTTTCTGAGCGTGTTTTTAATCCAAACATATCATATCTATATGTTTTTGGAATCAGGAACCGATAAGGAATAAGATGAAAGTGTTTTTAAATTGATTTCGAAAATTTAATTTTGATCATAATTTTTATATTTTTAATTTTCAGAGCTTGTTTTTAATCCAAATATAACATATTTATATGTTTTTGGAATCAGAAAATGATGAAGAATAAGATGAACGTAAATTTGGATCGTTTTATGAATTTTTTTTTATTTTTACAATTTTCAGATTTTTAATGACCAAAGTCATTAATTAATTTTTAAGCCACCAAGCTGAAATGCAATACCGAAGTCCGGCCTTTGTCGAAGATTGCTTGGCCAAAATTTCAATGTGACATTGCCGCCTCAACTTTTACAAAAAGCCGGATATGACGTCATAAAAGACATTTATCGAAAAAAAGAAAAAAACGTCCGAGGATATCATACCCAGGAACTCTCATGTCAAATTTCATAAAGATCGGTCCGGTAGTTTACTCTGAATCGCTCTACACACACACACACAGACAGACAGACACACATACACCACGACCCTCGTCTCGATTCCCCCTCTATGTTAAAACATTTAGTCAAAACTTGACAAAATGTAAACAAGTCGCGTAAGGCGAAAATACAACATTTAGTCAAGCTCAGTCGAACTCACAGAATGAAACTGAACGCATTTCATTTTTTCCCGGGCGCAAGACCGTACACTCGTAGCATCGTCTGTCCACCGCTCGTGGCAAAGGCAGTGATATTAACAATCCAGAAAAGCGCAGTAGCGGTTGCGCTGTGCTTCATAGCACACTTTACTGTACCTCTCTTCGTTTTAACTTTCTGAGCGTGTTTTTAATCCAAACATATCATATCTATATGTTTTTAGAATCAGGAACCGACAAGGAATAAGATGAAATTGTTTTTAAATCGATTTCGGAAAGTTAATTTTGATCATAAGTTTTATATTTTTAATTTTCAGAGCTTGTTTTTAATCCAAATATAACATATTTATATGTTTTGGAATCAGAAAATGATGGAGAATAAGATGAACGTAAATTTGGATCGTTTTATAAATGTTTGTTTTTTTCACAATTTTCAGATTTTTAATGACCAAAGTCAGCGATTAATTTTTAAGCCACCAAGCTGAAATGCAATACCGAAGTCCGGCCTTTGTCGAAGATTGCTTTGCCAAAATTTCAATCAATTTGATTGAAAAATGAGGGTGTGACAGTGCCGCCTCAACTTTTACAAAAAGCCGGATATGACGTCATCAAAGGTATTTATCGAAAAAAAGAAAGAAATGTCCGGGGATATCATTCCCAGGAACTCTCATGTAAAATTTCATAAAGATCGGTCCAGTAGTTTGGTCTGAATCGCTCTACACACACACACGCACACACACACAGACAGACACACACACACACACACACACACACACACACATACACCACGACCCTCGTCTCGATTACCCCTCTACGTTAAAACATTTAGTCAAAACTTGACTAAATGTAAAAAGAACAAACCAAGGACAAAAAGTGGAAAAGTTTCAGAAGTTTGGCTTCATCTATAATGTGAGGCAGAGGAAGCAATAACGAAAACTTGTATTGCGCAACTGCCAATAAATCGTGTAGTTCGTTAACCAAAATACAGTAACTAATGTTTATTTCAGTCTTGCGTAAGTGCTTTGGATTAAATCCATGCAGGAGCGAAGCGGAAATTTGCAGACATAAACACACACGAGCGTTGACAAGCAAATAAGGGAAACACATACGCACGCAATCGGACACACACACACACACACACACACACACACACACACACACACACACACACACACACACACACACACACACACACACACACACACACACACACACCATCATCCTCGTCTCGATTCCCCGTCTATGTTACAACATTTAGTCAAAACTTGACTATAAGTAAAAAGAACAAACCAAGGACAAAAAGTGAACAAGTTTCAGAAGTTTGGCATCATCTATAAAGTGAGGCGTAGAAGGCAATATTAACGAAAACTTGTATTGCGCAACTGCCATTAAATCGTGTAATCGTGTAATGTTTATTTCAGTCTTGCGGAATTGCTTTGGATTAAATCCATGCAGGAGAGAAGCGGAAATGTGCAGACATAAACACACACGAGAGTTGGCAAACATATAAGTGAAACACATACGCACGCAATCGGACACACACACACACAGACATAAACACACACGAGAGTTGGCAAACATATAAGTGAAACACATACGCACGCAATAGGACACACACACACAGACAGACATAAACACACACGAGAGTTGGCAAACATATAAGTGAAACACATACGCACGCAATCGGACACACACACACAGACATAAACACACACGAGACTGTTGGCAAACATATAAGTGAAACACATACGCACGCAATCGGACACACACACACACACAGACATAAACACACACGAGACTGTTGGCAAACATATAAGTGAAACACATACGCACGCAATCGGACACACACACACACACACACACACACACACACACACACACGCACACACACACACACCTACACACACGCACACACACACACACACACACACACACACACACACACACACACACACACACACACACACCATCACCCTCGTCTCGATTCCCCATCTATGACACAACATTTAGTCAGAACTTAAAAAGACCAAACCAAGGACAAAAAGTGGAAAAGTTTCAGAAGTTTGGCATCATCTATAAAGTGAGGCGGAGGAGGCAATAACGAAAACTTGTATTGCGCAACTGCCAATAAATTGTGTAGTTCGTTAACCAAAATACACTAACTAATGTTTATTTCAGTCTTTGGATTAAATCCATGCAGGAGCGAAGCGGAAATTTGCAGACATAAACACACACGAGCGTTGACAAGCAAATAAGGGAAACACACACGCACGCAATCGGACACACACACACACACACACACACACACACACACACACACGCACGCACGCACGCACGCACGCAAGCACGCATATATATGTACGCACGCACGCAAGCATGTATACACACACACAAACACACACACACACACACACATACACGTGAGCTTAATTGTTTTCTTTCACTACCACTTACTGCGGACAGCTCCGCTTCTTTTTTTATGATCGCTAGATGAGAACCCTTAGTGCGTAGAATTGGACATTTCGTGCTGTGGATGAGCTGATTATCCAGCAAAAATATACAGCAGAGAGAAATGAAGATGACAGAAATACAGAGACAGATAATGAAAAGAAAGTCTGTTGAAGTGAAATGAGTTTCTCATCTGCGTCTCACGATCTACCACAAACTTTGTTCGCTTCAGGTACAAAGTTAAATATAGGAGTTCAAACTCTAGCACACGCTTAGGGCCTATAGCTTGCTGTTGTGGCCTAATCTGTTTATTTGTGCATTCGGCCAATGGAGTGTTGATTCAACCGTTGTCTGTAAGTTCAACCATCTTGACACACACCTTTTCAATCTTTGACAGTTCAAACTGGAAGGACCTGATACCTATAATGCTATGCACACATTATTATCCCTTGCAAAATGGTGTCTTTCGCCGGAACCAGAAACATTCGGTTGTGTCATCAATTAATTTGCAAGGCCACCGGTTGCAGTTAAATGATCAACACTTGCAACGAAGTTTGTTGTTTGAGCTTAATGGCACACTCTTCCCGTGAAAACAGTTCAGCTCACCATCTCAGATTTGCCCAGACTCTTACATGGAACAATTCCCACTTCCACACATGCCAAAAATCAACATCCTAACGGCGTGCTGTGCAGATTTGAAATGTGTTTTTGTTATCAATGAATTATGCAGATTGTCACCAGTACATTGATTCTTAAAAGAAAGTATCAATCTGCACAGAGAGAATCCACTTTGCTGATTATTGGTATGTTTCAAAGTGGAGTGATTGTCTAATCCCACCAACACGTCTGGTCAAATCTAAGTAATAAGTTTAGAAGAGTCGTTAACACGGAACTGTGTGTGTGTGTGTGTGTGTGTGTGTGTGTGTGTGTGTGTGTGTGTGTGTGTGTGTGTGTGTTTATGAACTTGCACGCTTGCGTCAAAGCATGCGTGCGTGCGTGCTTGTGTGCGTACATGCGTGCTTGTGTGTGTGTGTGTGTGTGTGTGCTTGTGTGTGTGTGTGTGTGTGTGTGTGTGTGTGTGTGTGTGTGTCCGATTACCATAGAAAGAGAGAGGGAGAGATAAAAGGGAAAACAATTACCGATAGAAATTGCTGTCTGTGTGATGTTGACGGCGACTTACTTCCCCTCTTAGATTTCATCTCCGACAGACGAGATCAGGCCAACATTTTGATTGACACAATCATTGCAGTAAGCACCCCGCTTACAAAAATGGTAGTTTTTCTTCTTATGTGAATTTAATTTGCATAACATTAGATGCGCTATTTTGGTATATTCCTGAAACGATTTTGTCGGTGACGTAGAGCCAGTGAAGACCGGAGAGAAATGTTTTTGTCCTTAAAATTGACACACTTTTCCAAAAAAAAATGTTGATCGATGAAACGCTGGTACACAACATCAAACGTACTTGTTAGTTTTGAAACCAGAAGCCATAACGGCCGGAATAGCCACTATAATGGGAGGGAGATTGCTCAAAGTTTGTACATTAAATTGCTATATCAGAGGACACAACCATCTCATAGTTGCTTTTTGTCGTCTGTTTATCAATAGACGAACTCCGGTAATAACTCTGTCGGGTTTGTATGGGTTGTTTAAAGAGTGAATACTCTTGCTTTGAGTGAGGCAAGCTTTCAACACACGCTCCGTGTGCACGTGTTTTAGACACACCCCATCTTTAGTGACTGGCCTCAAATGCCACGTGGAAAAGTTTGACTCGCTAAAAGCAAGGGCATTCACTCTTTCACAACCCGTACAAACCCGACAGTTATTATTTCCGAAGATTGCAACTATTCAGTTCTCTACCTTAATATGTGAACATCCATCCAGGCAGTCACAAGAACCATTAGAAGTTCAAAAGTAGTTTATTTAGGATGCAGACAAACTCCGGATGAAAAGGATAACCAGAAAACCCTCAATAAAAAACCTCAAGACAAATTGTGCGACACCAGCCTCGTCAGGAATGCCCTCAGCCACATGACAGCAATTGTAGTACAACAGTACAGCTTAAGTTCTGTCAAAGCAGACATATGGAAAAAGTCATGATCATCATCACTAAAACCATGCTCCTCTCTTGGAGTCAAAGGGAAAAGTGGCAGAAAATGGGGGGAAAAGTTCCAGAATTGCAGGATAAGCACTGTCTTATCCTGTAGCCAGACGAAACTAGTTCTTTGCACTCAACTACTTTTAGTGCCTCAAAATACTCTAAATATTCATTACTAACATAGGAGAAGATTCCAAAATACTAAACTTTAAATGTTTAATAAAAAAAATTGCATTAATGATTAGAAATGTTGTATCCCTACACAAGACAGACGTTTTCAGTGGCAGGGGAAGACAAGCACACTGGTCACACCAGAGTTATCCTCAAACACAGAGATATAGACTAAGGAGTAGTGCAGGGGAGATAATCAAAATTTTGACGAAACGGACTCTCTTTACAAAGTGACTGCACAACTGGAATAAATCAAAATGCATCTCATGATTTAAACAGTGTTGTGTACACATGTAAATGTGAACCTCTTACACTTAGATCTGTGAAGCCTTTTAAACGACACAAGACCATTCCTCCACTTGAACACACACCAAAAATCAACAGTATGTGTGCTTTCTGTGAAGAGACATGGGGCATTCTTTTCATGGATGAAGTTCTTAAACGCCACAGTTTCCAACCTGCGACATTAATTTACATCAAAATATTCCTACTCTGCACAGGAGGCTGTTGTGATGTTTGTTTGTTTGTTTGCTTAACGCCCAGCCGACCACGAAGGGCCATATCAGGGCGGTGCTGCTTTGACATTTAACGTGCGCCACACACAAGACAGAAGTCGCAGCACAGGCTTCATGTCTCACCCAGTCACATTATTCTGACACCGGACCAACCAGTCCTAGCACTAACCCCATAATGCCAGACGCCAGGCGGAGCAGCCACTAGATGGCCAATTTTAAAGTCTTAGGTGTGACCCGGCCGGGGTTCGAACCCACGACCTCCCCTCCCGATCACGGGGCGGACGCCTTACCACTAGGCCAACCGTGCCGGTTGTCTGCTTGCGCAGCTGCGAAAGTAACACAATGAAATTCAAGAGAACAATGCTCAGTTTATAATAAGACTGACTTGTTGAATAATGCAGCTGACTCGCTAGCATTCAAAGAATAAAAACACTCTTACAGAATCAACAGCATGCCAACATACATTTTTTTTTTAAACATCTTTAAAGTAAAACGAAACAAGTCGCGTAAGGCGAAAATACAATATTTAGTCAAGTAGCTGTCGAACTCACAGAATGAAACTGAACGCAATGCAACGCAGCAAGACCGTATACTCGTAGTCCACCGCTCACGGCATAGGCAGTGAAATTGACAAGAAGAGCGGGGTAGTAGTTGCGCTAAGAAGGATAGCACGCTTTTCTGTACCTCTCTTTGTTTTAACTTTCTGAGCGTGTTTTTAATCCAAACATATCATATCTATATGTTTTTGGAATCAGGAACCGACAAGGAATAAGATGAAAGTGTTTTTAAATTGATTTCGACAATTTAATTTTGATAATAATTTTTATATATTTAATTTTCAGAGCTTGTTTTTAATCCGAATATAACATATTTATATGTTTTTGGAATCAGCAAATGATGGAGAATAAGGTAAACGTAAATTTGGATCGTTTTATAAATTTTTATTTTTTTTTTACAATTTTCCGATTTTTAATGACCAAAGTCATTAATTAATTTTTAAGCCACCAAGCTGAAATGCAATACCGAACCCCGGGCTTCGTCGAAGATTACTTGACCAAAATTTCAACCAATTTGGTTGAAAAATGAGGGCGTGACAGTGCCGCCTCAACTTTCACGAAAAGCCGGATATGACGTCATCAAAGACATTTATCAAAAAAATGAAAAAAACGTTCGGGGATTTCATACCCAGGAACTCTCATGTCAAATTTCATAAAGATCGGTCCAGTAGTTTAGTCTGAATCGCTCTACACACACACACACACACACACACACACACACACGCACAAGCAAACAAACAAAGCAAGCAGACACAGACATGATGTCAAATGTGAAATGCCGTACTCTTTGCTTGATTTAGTTGTGGGAAAAAGCATGACAAAAGCAAACCGGGGTCGCTCAACCCAACTCCACAGAGTCCTTTTAACGCTCAATAAAAGTTGACAAAATCAAACTCTGAAAAGTGCAAAGTTTTAGCGCGATAACGTTATTGTTAGTTTGCGATTTAGCAAGATCGAACGGGTGCGTATCGCTAGCGCTACGTGTCATTTGTGCCACGTGTCATTTGTCCAACGTGTCATTTGTGCTACGTGCCGCTATCGCTACGTTGATTAGTGCTACAAATAATGTGTCTATGAGTCACTATCATTCGTTCATTATCACTACGTGTCGACAGCACTACATCTTTTAGCGCTACGTGTCATTATCACTACGTGTCAATACCACTACTTACTGACGACTCTCTCTTTCTCATTTTTTCTCTCGCTCTCACTCCTTCTGGTTTGTGTGTGTATATATGTATGTCTGTGTATGTGTGTGCGTGTGTGTGTCTGTTTCAGTGTGTGTGTGTGTGTGTGTGTGTGTGTGTGTGTGTGTGTGTGTGTGTGTGTGTGTGTGTGTGTGTGTCTATCTCTCTCTCTCTCTCTCTCTCTCTCTCTCTCTTGCACACTTGCTCGCTCTCTGAAGGGAAACTCTTTAGGTGTGTGAAGAGTATGTATGATAATGTAAAAATAAAAGTGAGATGTGGAGCAAAGTTTACGGATTATATTAATTGTACATTTGGTGTTAAACAGGGCGATGTATGTAGCCCAGTTTTATTTTCTCTCTTTATTAATGAGTTAGCACTTGAGATAATTGAGAATGGAAGACATTTGGAATTGTTTATTCTTTTGCTTGCTGATGATTTATTGTTGTTATCAGAGACTGTTGTGGGTCTACAGACTCAGTTAAATAATGTACGCAGGGCAGTGTCCTCTCTTCATTTAAAGGTAAACATGAGTAAAAGTAACATTATTGTGTTTAGGAAAGGTAGATATTTGAGTGCAAGGGAAAGATGGACATATGGGGGTTGATATTTTACCTGTTGTAAACGTGTATAAGTATTTAGGAATATTGTTTTCAACTCGACTCAGTTTCACTGCTGCCTGTAGCGATCTCTCAAGCCGGGCCAAAAATGCTCTGATGTGTATTATACAAAGATTATCTGTGCTTAATAATAATACATGTGTTTGAATGTTGTTTTGAAGTTGTTTGATTCCCAAGTCCAACCAATAGTACAGTATGGTGCTGAGATATGGGGACTGGATAAAGCTGCTCTGCAGTGTGAAAAGTCCATTTATTTGCATTGAAAAAAAGTTCTTAGGAGTTCGTATGCGAACACCTAATGACCTGGTTTTTGGCGAGACAAACAGATATCCGATATATTTGAATTCTATTTTAAGATGCGTTAGCTACTGGATGAAATAGTTAAAGATGGAGGCGCACAGACTTCCTCGTAAATCATATGATATGTTGTATAAAATGAATGAGAGTGGTAAAAAGAACTGGGCCTCAAGTGTCCGTTGTAAATTGTATGAGTACGGTTTTGGTTTTGTGTGGTTGAATCAGGGCGTTGTTAATGAAAAGGTTGGTCGATTGCAGATGGCAAGAGTGGGATTATCATATACAAAATAGTGATAGATTTGCTGTTTATCGGACATTTTGTACTGTAAATGACATTAAACCCTACCTTTTGTTGAATGTGGATAGACATTTAAAGTTTATTATGACTAGGTTTCGATTTGGTATTTCAGAAATAAATGTGCATGCTAACCGATATAAACAGCATAATGCCGATCAGTTGATGTGTCCCCTTTGTAAAGTAAAGCAAGAAGATGAAGTCCATTTTGTTTTGTGTTGTCCATACTTAAACAGATTAAGAGAAAAAAATTTCCCATTTAAATATTATAAAAACCCAAGCACTTTTAGACTCAGCTTGCTCCTGGCTTCACCTCAAGAAACTGTTGTCAGAAATGTATCCCTGTATTTGTATAAAGCCTTTAAATTAAGAGATGTTGTAACCTCTTAGTTAAATACCGTGTAATGTATGTTTTAATCTGAAGTGTTGTGCGATTATTATGTTGTACCATTTTGCACCTGATGAGTTAAATTATTTGCAACGTTAACACTCCTTCATAAGGGGCTATGGCCTATTGAATAAATTATCTGCGTCTGCGTCTGCGTCTCTCTCTGTCTCTCTGTCTGTCTCTCTCTGTCTGTCTCTCTCTCTCTCTGTTTCTCTCTGTGTCTCTCTCTCTCTCTCTGTGGCCTTAATATAATATATAATAAACCTTTCTGAGTTATCTCTCTCTCTCTCTCTCTCTCTCTCTCTCTCTCTCTCTCTCTCTCTCTCTCTCTCTCTCTCTCTCTCTTACATTTTTCATTTAAGCAATGTATTGTATGTAAATTGATGTTCTTACTTTCATTTTATTATAATAATGTAGCAGTAGTTTTCTTTACTTGCTTATTCTTTAGCAATTTTAGACTAGTCCCTCTTTAGGGCGAGGGCCAGATGTAAAAAAGCAGATCACTGCTTACTCTATTACCCTCGTTAAATAAAGAATTGTTCTTGTTCTTGTTCTTGTTCTCTCTCTCTCTCTCTCTCTCTCTCTCTCTCTCTCTCTCTCTCTCTCTCTCTCTCTCTCTCTCTCTCTCTCTCTCTCTCTCTCTCTCTCTCTCTCTCTCTCTCTCTCTCTGTTATGTTATGTTAGTTTGTATGTATGTTTTTGTTTGTTTGTTTAGTCTGTTAATCGTTTGTTTGTTCGGTTGTTTGCTTTTTATATTTAGTCAAGTTTTGACTAAATATTTTAACATCGAGGGGGAATCGAAACGAGGGTCGTGGTGTATGTGCGTCTGTCTGTCTGTGTGTGTGTGTGTGTGTGTGTGTGTGTAGAGCGATTCAGACTAAACTACTGGACCGATCTTTATGAAATTTGACATGAGAGTTCCTGGGTATGAAATGCCCGAACGTTTGATAAATGTCTTTGATGACGTCATATCCGGCTTTTCGTGAAAGTTGAGGCGGCACTGTCACGCCCTCATTTTTCAACCAAATTGGTTGAAATTTTGGTCAAGTAATCTTCGACGAAGCCCGGGTTCGGTATTGCATTTCAGCGTGGTGGCTTAAAAATGAATTAATGACTTTGGTCATTAAAAATCGGAAAATTGTAAAAAAAAATAAAAAATTATAAAACGATCCAAATTTACGTTTATCTTATTCTCCATCATTTGCTGATTCCAAAAACATATAAATATGTTATATTCGGATTAAAAACAAGCTCTGAAAATTAAATATATAAAAATTATTATCAAAATTAAATTTTCCAAATCAATTTAAAAACACTTTCATCTTATTCCTTGTCGGTTCCTGATTCCAAAAACATATAGATATGATATGTTTGGATTAAAAACACGCTCAGAAAGTTAAAACAAAGAGAGGTACAGAAAAGCGTGCTATCCTTCTTAGCGCAACTACTACCCCGCTCTTCTTGTCAATTTCACTGCCTTTGCCATGAGCGGTGGCCTGACGATGCTACGAGTAAAATGGCATTGCGTTTCATTCTGTGAGTTCGACAGCTACTTGACTAAATATTGTATTTTCGCCTTACGCGACTTGTTATTACATCTTTGATTCATATTCTAACATTTGTTAAACGTATTATCATTACATTAAACTCTCCCAGCGAGGGCTGGATGTAAAAAAGTACCTGTTTGCTTATTCCATTACCCTCGTTAATAAAGAATTTGTCTTTGTCTTGTCGTGTCTTCTCTGTCTCTCTCTCTCTCTCTCTCTCTCTCTCTCTCTCTCTCTCTCTCTCTCTCTCTCTCTCTCTCTCTCTCTCTCTCTCTCTCTCTCTCTCTCTGTCTCTCTGTCTCTCTCTGTCTCTCTCTGTCTCTCTCTGTCTCTCTGTCTCTCTGTCTCTCTGTCTCTCTCTCTCTCTCTCTCTCTCTGAAGGAATATTTTGTTGTTCCTTTCACTTTGCCAGAGATTTGTAATTTTCGGAAGAAAGTCTCTGCATGATTTTCAGTTGTTTCTTTCGGATTTTGATCTTTTTAGAAAAACAGGTCTTTTTTTGGACAAATTGTAAGACACTACAGAAAATAGCGCAAACGATACGTAGCACAAACGACACGTAGCGCTAGCGGGACGCACCGGATCGAACAAGTGTACGGTTTGAACGCAGACAAACTAGTCATTTAAATCACGAACAACGATTGACATTTTCTGACATTACAAATAACACAAAGAGCACAATAAAGTCATTCTTGTCGAACCTTTCTGCAGAAAAAAGCATGCGTTGTAACGGCCATTTCGCGTGCTTGTGAGGGGAAGTAACTCTCTTAGTAGCTTCCGCAGACTGGAGACAAATCGATGAAATTGTTAGGGCGTAGTGTTTTACATTCAATCAATATGTCACTGTTCCGAGAAAACTTCACCTCAGATCATTAATTTCACGTTACATGTAGATTGTTCCCGATAATATTCTCACATGTATTTTCTTTGTTACAAAAGAAATGTCTCAAACGACGTCATATCCTGTTGTGAAAAAAGGCAATACGGCGCTGCTTCGGCCGTATCTGTAAATCAATTGCATTGAAATTTTGGTCAAACTTTCTTTGACCCGGTTCAGACAACGGAATTGCATTTCAGCTTGAAAGCTTCCAAATTGTTTTAATAATTTGTTAATACAAGTATTGCTTGAAAACATAATCTGAATAGCAGACACAAAACGTTGTTTTCTTCTAAATCCAAAGTATATAAATATGTTATGTTTGAATTTATATCGTTCTTAAAAAGAACGAAAATGTGTTTATGCAAATTAGGTTATCTGTTTTCAAGGTACCGCGCTGTCTCGTTCGTCAGGTTTCAGTTAGCCAAGACTCAACCCAGTTAATTTTACTGTGGCTCTAGTTTGTAAGGACGTCGCATGGACGATTTGCGACCTTGTTTCGCTAACCAGAGTACCAGCTTGAAAGTGTTCTTACTACCCTTTTCTTTCCAGCACATACCCTTTTCAAAAGTGGGTCACATGATATCCTCTTTGGAACTGATGTAGATCAACCTCTTCCAGTTACCATGGAAACCCCAAACTTTTCAAACAGCTCTCTGGATGTAAGATCCCTGCCCGAGAACAGTCACCCCTTGTTGATGCATATCAGATAACGTCGTCCACAACTGATCAGGGGCGAAGATCATGTCGACATCTCAAGCATTCTGAGACGGATCTTAAAAGTTGTATCAAAAGCAGGAACGTGAGAATCGTGGCGCATACTTTACTGAGCTCGATAGACGTCTACTGTATATCCAAAGTTACAACACCATCCTTTTCCCCCCTCTCCTGTCCACCAAATTCACTTTGATAAACGAACGATTTGCTACGTTACGCCTGCATGATATGAACCCCAAAGAATGGGAAGGGCGACGCTCTAAATTGCAACCGAGATAGCGTTATGGCCGTGACTTCCGCAATGGATTGGGGCACGTTTTTGATTACCGTACTAGTACCACAATAGCTGACATTGCTCTGTTACTTTTTTGTTGTGCAACATATCATTCAAATGAATCAAATGAGAACTGGACTCGTATAATTATGTTTACATACCTGTGTCAAATAAAATGATTTTTTTTCTATCTCTCAAAGTGTCGGCGTGCGACATTATATTATGCTTACTCAATCCAGTGGGCTAAGTCAGAGGCTAAACTCCCGAGCAAAATATTAGTAGACCATCAATCACACGAAGCAGGAGCTGGATAACGACAATCTTAAGAGAACACAAGTCTCTCACCTGCAAAAATGAGACACATTCACACACAAAACACGGGGAGAGCGGGAAGGGAAGAGGGTTGTGGAGTGAAATGAAGATTGAAGAAATACAAACGAAGAGCGATGATGGAGGAAACTTTGCAGCAGTTTTGTCAGCTAAGATGACAGTTTTTATGGAGGTGGACAACCTCTGGATGAAATTGTGCAAATGTTGGTGAAGTGAGATCAGAAATATGGTTGTCACGCGCTCGCCAAGTCATAAAACCAAATGTAATAGGCCTCGAGTAATATAAAGCAATCCATCCCTTGAACGTTCTCTTCATGTCCAATATAGGCAATTTAGACCTGACGGACAGTAAGCCCCTTAACTTTCCTTCACGTTCTCTTCATCCGGCATCCATTATTTTTCTACACTCGCCCATTATATTTTGTGTCGTGCTTACTTCAGCAGTTATTTTTGTAATGTAGGTTAATCTTTTCGTGTGTTGCGCAAGGAGGAGTTCAGGCGTAATTGACTGGTTCATATTTTATTTTATTTTATGTCATCGACCGTGAGACGACAAACGCCCACAATCATCACAAGTCTCAGTGTGTGTGTGTGTGTGTGTGTGTGTGTGTGTGTGTGTGTGTGTGTGTGTGTGTGTGTGTGCGTGCGTCCGGCCGTGCGTCCGGCCGTGCGTCCGGCCGTCCGTGCGTGCGTGCGTGTGTGTGTGTGTGTGTGTGTGTGTGCGTGCGTGCGTGCGTGTGTGCGTGCGTGTGTGCGTCCGTTCCGGCGGGCGTGCGTGTGTGTATGTGGAATGAAAACAACACAATGCATTAGGCTTACAATCAAGCTTAGACCGATGTGACTCCCATGTGTGCTTGTCCTCTCCATGAAGGTGTATGACCTCGGCTTAAAGGAACATTGCCTCCCCTGCCAACAATCCTGTATATGGGTCCTTCCACAAAGCTGTGTACCACAGGAGGGTTATGACTTTAGAGTAAGATTTCGGAATGTTTTTCTTGCTTCTCGAATGATATAAGGATATCAACAGACCGCTAATTGACCAAAGAGATAACGATAATAAAATCAAGAAGATCGCTATGTTGGTTAGTGTTTTATATGAAAGCAAACACAAAAAATGACGTCAAAATGGCGTTTTTTGTGTGACATTGCTTACATCTTGTTTTTATATTTAGTCAAGTTTTGACTAAATATTTTAACATCGAGGGGGAATCGAAACGAGGGTCGTGGTGTATGTGTGTGCGTGCGTGCGTGTGTGCGTGCGTGTAGAGCGATTCAGACCAAACTACTGGACCGATCTTTATGAAATTTGACATGAGAGTTCCTGGGTATGATATCCCCGAACGTTTTTTTCATTTTTTTGATAAATGTCTTTGATGACGTCATATCCGGATTTTCGTGAAAGTTGAGGCGGCACTGTCACGCCCTCATTTTTCAACCAAATTGGTTGAAATTTTGGTCAAGTAATCTTCGACGAAGCCCGGACTTCGGTATTGCATTTCAGCTTGGTGGCTTAAAAATTAATTAATGACTTTGGTCGTTAAAAATCTGAAAATTGTAAAAAACAAATAAAAATCTATAAAACGATCCAAATTTACGTTCATCTTATTTTCCATCATTTGCTGATTCCAAAAACATATAAATATGTTATATTCGGAGTAAAAACAAGCTCTGAAAATTAAATATATAAAAATTATTATCAAAATTAAATTGTCCAAATCAATTTAAAAACACTTTCATCTTACTCCTTGTTGGTTCCTGATTCCAAAAACATATAGATATGATATGTTTGGATTAAAAACACGCTCAGAAAGTTAAAACAAAGAGAGGTACAGAAAAGCGTGCTATCCTTCTTAGCGCAACTACTACCCCGCTCTTCTTGTCAATTTCACTGCCTTTGCCATGAGCGGTGGACTGACGATGCTACGAGTATACGGTCTTGCTGAAAAATGGCATTGCGTTCAGTTTCATTCTGTGAGTTCGACAGCTACTTGACTAAATATTGTATTTTCGCCTTACGCGACTTGTTAAGTATACGTGTGGCTGCCAATAAAATGCGACCATGAACCCCCCGATATACATCTTCGTTGTCTTTTGTGCTAGTGTTACATATGCACTTAGCTGTTTTCCTCTACATATGTTTACAGTGTGCATTTGGATCGTTAAGAAATAACGGTTGCCTACGTAACATTTGGTTTCTAAAACCAACCGCGAACTACGTGAACATGTCTATAACTTCTCCACGCACGAATATGCGACTGTGTGTATTATCAGGCACAACTGATGTGTAGTGAACGTGTTAAAATGTGCGCCGTGTCAATTTGATCCGATTTGAATGTGATTTTGCCTTTCGCGTGTCCCCACTAAGCTTCGTTTCTATTTGTTCTGGTTAAGCTGGATCGTTAAAAATGATATTTGTCACTTATCAACGCATCAAACTTGGTGTTTCTTTCGCATGTAATGTTCTTCAACATCGCCGAAAGGTTTTTCCATAAAAAAAATCCATTCATTTTTGGAACGCAGCAGACGTGGAGCGTTTTATGAGTCGTTTCCAACCGGAGGGACGAATGTTACGTAGGCAACCTTTTGCGACTCTTCGCTCTTAAAGTTAATTTTTTTTTTAAAGTTCGACATTTCAATGTTTTATTTTGTGATAGACGTGCTCGGTGTGTCTTTGTCAAGTCTTAGGCTATTCTTTGTAGTCTAGTCCTGTTTAAGTTGTAAGAGTTTAGGTAAAAAACCGTTGAATTTTCATCAAAATTGGAACAAACTCGACTATATTTTCTTTCGAAAAACGATAAATCGAAGAAAATCAGATTAAATGCTGTTGCGAAATAGAGAGAAAGAAATTCTGCGTTTGTGAAGCTGATTTCCTTGTTAGTGGGGATACAAAAAAGAGCAGTTCCTTCAAACTGCCTTGTGATACTTAGCTTATATATCAAGAACTAGAGGAATACCCGGCTTCGCCGGGGTGAATCGCGAGACAGAGACAGACAGCGTGGCGGTTCACCACAATCACCTTTGAAGGCGAAGTCCTGTCAAACGGGTTTGAGAATTTTAGAGCTTATTTCTTAGCCCTATATTATCTGTTGTGGCTTCTCAAATGCCAGAACATACAGACAGACAAAAGCCGCTAGACCCCATCACAAACAGAACTCTACAATCCACAGGTGTTGCCCACACACACACACAAACACACACAGAGAAGCCGTATATATATATATATCCCATGACCTCCCTTCTTTGTCTCTGTTACTTCAGTATGGGTATATATGTTGTATTTTTATAGCTCAATAAATACATCATGGACTCCAAAAAATATATGATAGTGCAGATTCCGATTTGGGCAAAGGACTACTTTCCTCCCGACCTTTGACCTCGCGCCGAACAATGTGACACATTTGTATGAAGTTCTAAAATCGTATTGCACGGCTCAGAAAACCATATCAGTTGCACGCAAAAATGAATCTCAGAACTGATCTGATGTATGAGATGCAATAAGCAAAAGTTTCTTTCATTATGAAAGCAATGCAGGTCGAAAAAAACGAACATTCAACTTACAAGATAACCAGATGCTAGCGAACCAAAACAAAAACACGAGTACCCTCCCCTTGCATCGTTAGCAGACGACTTTTGAGAATCTGTCGGTAGTGTGTTTTGGTGTGCGCCTTCAGCTATCAAACATCGGCTGTTTCACGTGTTTTGCGAGCAAGTCTACTCTTTTGCCTGGCTCTGCAGTAAGTCCACATATTTTTCCGTAATCCAGTCATATTCCTTCAAAATGCAATCAATCGGCGGTGACAGACGTGTCGGTCGCGTTTTCCTCGCACCCATACCAGTTTAAGTTCATCCATGCAAACACACTCGCAAAACAGTTTATCACGTAGATACATTTCAAATAGGGAGCAAATGGTTAAATCTAAACCTACATATTTGTTCCTTAAAATTTGCTTCTCTGTCAATAAGCCTAATTACACACGTTCGAGAAAAACAACGTGGAATCGATTCTGAATCGAGTAAGCCAAATGGGTCCCAAACCCGTTTCGCCCGTTCTGCCGACCTGAAACGCAAAACAAAAGAATTGTGCGCTTCAACTAAATTAATTTCTATTCGACTTCATTACTTTCTTGCAACTTATGAACCTTTACTTAAAGCTTTTAAATGGTCTGAAAGTAGTGTTACCGCGTACTTATCGATGCACTCATTCGTTTTATTTTTTCAGCGACGGTCACTTAGTTTAAGGTTGCAAAAGGGCTAAGTCTCGCTGGCAACAGTTTTACCCTGCACAGATCGCAACAGTGCCGCTAGTAGTCTACACTTTGTGTTTGATGGTAGAATGGGATATACAGATTACAACACTCGTGGTTTTTTATATGGCTTGTATTTCAGTCAAGACCCAGCGGGAATATCAATCGAGAGCCACTCGCCAGAGGCTCGTGTCTCCCGATGATATTCATCCGCTGGGTCTTGACTGAAATACAAGCCATATAAAAAACCACTCGTGTTGTAACCTATACGTATATCTATATCTATAAATATATAGAGATAGGTGAGAGTGTATTTTTCGCGTGGCTATAAATTGATTCGACCTTTTCACTTTGACAGTAAGAACAACTTACGGGTGCAAGGGAAGCGTTCTGGACAGCGCAGTGACATTCTAAAAATAGTATCTCAGAAACGGGAATTTGGGGTGAAGGGCGCGAGACAGAGACAGACAGCGTTGCGGTTCACCACAATCACCTTTGAAGGCGAAGTCCTGTCAAACGGGATTGAGAATTTTAGAGCTTATTTCTTAGCCCTATATTATCTGCTGTGGCTTCTCACATGCCAGAACATACAGACAGACAAAAGCCGCTAGACCACATCACAAACAGAACTCTACAATACACAGGTTTTTGCCCACACACACACACACAAACACACACACACACACAGAGAAGCCGTATATATATATGCATATCTGTATCTATAAATATATAGAGATAGGTGAGAGTGTATTTTTCGCGTGGCTATAAATTGATTCGACCTTTTCACTTTGACAGTAAGAACAACTTACGGGTGCAAGGGAAGCGTTGTGGACAGCGCAGTGGACAGCGCAGTGACATTCTAAAAATAGTAGTAACTTACAACTGAACGGGAAAGCCACACGAAGGAAGGGAGATAAACGCCAAACACTGGAGAAGATAAGGAAGAGTTACTTATAATGGTGAAATGAACACAAAAACCAAAATCAGTTCAGCGCTGCGCGCTGAGAGCACGTGTTGAAATATCTCATCGATGATATTGTGTCCGGGGTGTAGCTGAATACGGTGTCCAAATTTGAAAAAGATCCACCGAGAACTTTGGCGTTGTGATGTGGTGTAGCGGCTATGGTGTGTCGGTATGGGGGCCCGGGTAGCTGAGGTGGAACCAAAATCGGTTCAGCGCTGCGCGCTGAGAGCACGTGTTGAAATATCGACCAGGTTGTGTCCTGTACCGGGTCAACCTGAATATGCCCACCAAATTTGAAGCAGATCCATCGAGAACTTTGGCCGTGCATGGCGAATACACAAATACACAAATACACAGATACACAGACACACAGACACACACACACACAAGTCGTATATATATATATATAGAAGACTTGACTGGGCGAACCAAGCAGCCAAATTTAGCATCGGATATCAAATTAATTTCACTAGCTTACAGCATTTACCCTCCCCAACTCCTTAAAGAGCATTCTTTGTTAGAAATTGTGCGATTGTTCTTGCCAATCACACTTAGATTTATGGTATAGGATGAATAATGTCTCTGACAGGACCACTAAGAACGGATTGAATTATCGATCAAATATAACAAGAAGGCGCAATTGGTCAACTAGCTCTAAACAGTTGCCCATGTTGTTTATAATCTTTGCCATGTAGCTTTGAAATTAGCAGTTCATTGTTTTGGGCATATACGCTGTGAAAACCCATACATTACATTGACTTTTTCGAAGCATGATCACAAAAATATGGTCGCAAAAATGAAGCGAATTAGCAGAAAAATAAAGTTTTTGAGGTAAAAATAATTGTGTCTGTTGGGTGGATAGTTTGTGTATTGTTCTGTTTCTGAGTTATTCCATTATTCAGATATAACACAATACAATACCAACGTGTTTAAGAAAGGAATACTGTGTGTCCTACGTATCTCGAAGACACAGCAAATCATTAATAATCAAAATCGTTTAGTGTCTTGATCTGCCTTGTGTTAAAAACAACGCACCTAAATCTAACCGAATTTCGAGTCGCATCAATGACGACGTCACCAAAACCAAAAGAATTCCATTCATAACACAGTCATTCACAAGCCGGTTGATGACGCCAAGTCACGGACCAATCGAATCGTCACAGCACATGCTGACGTCAAGTGCGACGCGGCGCGAACATTTGCGATTTGTCGGCTGCTCCGTCATCCTGCTCAAGAGGAGAAACCGCAACACTGTACATCTTGTTGCTACATGTTGACTCAATGTTATTTATTGGCTCACACGAATGGATTTGTTTGTTACTTCACACAGACGATGTTTGTTTGTTGGTTGACACAACCAAAACATACGTTTTTGTTACCTATAACTAGTTCAATTTGTTTTTCCTGACTGCATTTTGTTCGGAAGAAGCTCTAAATGTGAAGCAAATAAAACTTGTTACTATATACTATGGCTTTTTGTTATCTGTTTTGTGTGTTTGGATCCCATGTTACGTTAAACATGTGTGATGTTACACAACTTTCTGACCACCCCTCGTATCCAAAAAGCATAAACGTATCTTTTGTTTGGCATGGCAACGTGACATATGTCTATATCTTTTACATAAACCGTAAAAACAACCTATTCAGACACTTTCAATTTTCACGAAGCATGTCACGCTTTTGGTACACAGCTTTGTGGAAGGACCCATATCAGCTTGGTTCTGCCTAGGCTTTAAAAGCACATTCCTTCCCGTATAACAGTTCTGTTCACTACCTGAGGCTAGACCAGGTTTTCCGCATGAGATATAGTCATATCTATGCTTAGACACATTCCAAAATTCCTTATGTTCAGAGTGTGAATTGTTTGATGAATTCAGTTCTTAAAAAGCTTCCTTCGCAGAGTTGGATTGTATCAATGAATTTTGCAGAGTGAAACAAGTAGTATTTAGGAAATGTATTAAAAACAAATCCAGGCTGTCGATGTATGGTACAACGTGGCTGGATGGCCTTATCCCACGTACAAACCTGGCCAGACAAGTAGTATTTAGAAAATATATTAAAAACAAATCCAGGCTGTCGATGTATGGTACAAAGTGGCTGGATGGCCTTATCCCACGTACAAACCTGGCCAGACAAGTAGTATTTAGGAAATGTATTAAAAACAAATCCAGGCTGTCGATGTATGGTACGAAGTGGCTGGATGGCCTTATCCCACGTACAAACCTGGCCAGATCTGGGATGGTAAGCCAAATCGTTTACACAGGAAGGAATGTGCCTTTAACACAGAATAAATCTATCCTTCCGCTTAGACAAGTATAATGCCGACGAGTCGAAGACGAGTCGCATAATACTTGTTCGAGTCTAAATATCGGACCCTATTGCTACGCTGAAAACACAATAGCGATTATATACATGTAGCTGTTCTGACCTTGATTTGTTGTTCCAAACTTACAAAATGACAGTTTTTGCGTCGATGCGTTGATTTCAGGGTTTGATAGCAGACGCCGTTTCTTATGCGCATTAGTTTTTTTCGCAGGCGCCACACTGACTTTGGAAAATACCTCGATTTGACAACACAGCTGTTAAACAGCTTTTTATTAGTTCATTCGAATACAACAAAAAGAAGTTTGAGTTTTTTTAATTTTGAACAAGACTACTTTTAAAGAAGACCAAAACACAACATCAACGGAAAACTAGAAACAACTGAAGAACTAGGATGCAACAAGGGGAGGAGAAGAGAACAGCTAATCGCGAGCAGACGGCAGCGAAGTTTTCAGTTTGGGTGAATGGCATTTATACTTGTCTCGTCATGAAGCGAATTTTTCAACCTCAGTTATAAACGACTACATGAATGTTAGTGCCATGGGTTGTACATCAATACTTCAGAGGGGAAGTGGGGTATTTCGTGTGGAGTTACGAGATAAGAAAAGCCGAATGAGAAAGTTTGTGTCAGTCGGCAACTGACACAGGCACACAAAAACGGCTGTTCCGTTTTACTCCCCTGTTTGTACTACATCTTTCGACTTTGGGCATTTTGTGGTGTTTAGGGACAGAAAATAATTGATTTAGTCCTGTTTCATCGGGAAGTTAGCAGAAAAGGGAATGCTATCGACATTTTTAAAGCTGAAAAACATTCCCGAGAAGAATTTCAAGTTGTCAGTGTATGCTGTTGTCGATTAAAACATCGTGTGGTACAGATGGGTAAACCGGAACCATGCGTCTTTGTTATTGCCAATATGCTTTTGGATATTGGCAAAAATGGCCGACTTCCGTAGCATTATGTTTGATGATCGGAAGAGACCATCCAATCACAGCCCCCGAATTCCCCCACGTGTCCATCAGAATAGCTATATATTATCATAATTCTACAGTTAGTATAGCTGCCTAACACATGTGTCTTTTTGCACACAAAAACGACGACAACAACAACATCAACAAAAACAACAACAACAACGACAACGACAACAATAACGACAACACAACTCTGCACAAAAAGCAGCCATGCTGTAGATCTTTGGTACGTGTCCAAATGGACGGATGTTTTTATTTCATGCATACACAAGTCTGAATAAAAACACTTAAAGGAACAAAGCATGGAATGACCAGTTAACCGTTTAAGCGAGCTACAACTACCGTGTTTTGTGTCAAACGCTAGCAGATGCAAACCGCAATCAATTATAAACTTATCTTTATAAAAAAAAAAATTGTTGGCCCGAAGTAGTTGAATGTTCAAATGAAGACGCCGCATAATTATAAATTCACATGAGCAATACATATTGTTATTTGTATATGTATGTGTGTTTGTCATCAACACAGGACGACACCACATGGTAACGCGTTAATGCAAGATGCAATCTGAAAAAAAACTCAAAAACAAAAAAAATCAGCAGATTCAAAACGCAACAGTCTTATATTGCTGACGCCGAAGTATAAGCTTAAATCAAACTCGAAGATATTTCTGGTAAGACGTCAACATTAAATTGTATAAATGTGACCCTCCACCACGAAATGAGTCGCATGTCATCTCGCGCGGTTCTGCGCTAGGCTTAATATAAGTCCGGGGGGTGTCTGGTAACAGTGTGAGGGTCACCTAAGTCACAGGCTTATAACTCAAACGTTTTCACTCTTTTCTAAAACGGTTTTTACCACTGGATAGAGAATTAAAAAAACTCCTTAGGAAAATGTAAAAATATGAAAATCATGAAAAGGTGACATGCGACTCATTCCGTGGTGGAGGGTCACAAATCATCTCGCGAAAAAAATTGTTTTCCTTTTTCTTTACACCGTGCCGTATTTCAAGGTATCTTTGATCAGGACCCATCAGGTGATGAACTTATCTACGCTTATCATCTGACTAGGAGAAGAAAAGAAACATTTGCAACCCAGGAGTCTTTTTCCGAACGTAATGGATCCACACTCCCAATCGCGCTGGGTCAGAGGAGATGTAATGTGATGAGTCGATGATGGCATCCTAGCGGAGACAGTATCATCCGTCCATTAGGACACATCCCAGAAATCAACACTCTGGCAGCTTCCTGTTCACAGTGGAGATTTGTCTGACGCAAGTTTGCAGGTTGACAGAAGTATCGCTCACAAAAGTAGTTCAGCAAAACATTGCGGTTACAGCAAAACATTGCGGTTATGCTCAGTTGGTAGAGCCCTGGACTTGTGATCGGAAGGTCGCTGGTTCGAATTCGGGCCGAGACGGACACGGGTCAACTTTATGTGCAGACCCAGAGACGGAAGCCATGTCCCACCCCCGTGTCACCACAATGGCACGTAGAAGATCTTCGTCATTCTGCCATAAGTGCAGATGACTGATACCACCTTACATACACTTGTGTATCTCGTCGAAAACCGTGAGAGCGTAAAACTCGAATCATATAACCCATATCTTGTCCTTAAGAGGCGAATTATTTAGCCTGTAGGACAAAAAAGCATTCTCTCTTTCCATTGCGGTTATGCACAGCTACGCTGTATATGTTTGGTATGCATCCACAGAGATAAATGCGCGCCCCCATCCTATACAACAGCCTGGACGGATTTACGTAGTAGGTGATCAACAGATAGACTCCTCAATTTATTTCATCAGTCCTTCTGACTCGATCGGATCCGGTTTCACTTCATTTGCCTCATAATTATGTGTATGTCTAGGGACTATTGGGTCCATGTACTTGTGGATGTCTGTTGTGTGTGTTAAGAATTAAACGTTCCAATAGTATAACTTACTATTCTTGCTTTTTGATTCTTGATTTTGGAATGCAAGCAGTCCATCTGTACCCCCCGCGGGTTAGGGGGAAGAATTTACCCGATGCTCCTCAGCATGTCGTAAGAGGCGACTGACGGATTCTGTTTCTCGTTTTACCCGTGTTAAGTGTTTCTTGTATACAATATAGTCAATTTTTGTAAAGATTTTTAGTCAAGCAGTATGTAAGAAATGTTAAGCCATTTGTACTGGAAACTTGCATTCTCCCAGTAAGGTAATACATTATATTGTACTACGTTGCAAGACCCTGGAGCAAATGTTTGAGTAGTGCTTTTGTGAACAAGAAACAATTGACAAGTGGCTCTATCCCATCTCCCCCTTTCCCCGTCGCAATATAACCTTCGTGGTTGAAAACGAAATTAAACACCAAATAAAGAAAGAAAGAATAATATAACTTACTATTCTTGCTTTTTGATTCTTAATTTTGGAATGTAAGCAGTACATCTGTTTTGGGATTCGAAAGTTCGAAAAGATGTGATAACGTGAATGATGGAATCACATAGGAATTCTGTCACTTCTTCAACATATCTCCCGAGGAAGTGACACAGATTTTCGAGAACAAAGTTTGTCTCGGTGACTTCAGAATATCAGCAGTGGAAATTAATCGTCAGATCACCACCAGGATTTGCATGTCACGTTTTCGGTATCGTATATCATTAACTTGAGGTACAGGAAAGAAGGTCGACACAAATATCGTTCACTAAAACGAAAAAGCACGAGTCGCCTATTATAAATGATCGTCTTTGCTGATACAGCAAATGCAAATCGTAAATTAATCCCCCTAATTCCAGCAGAGAATAAGAATGCACTACGTACAAAGGTCAGTATTGGTGACTGGGAAAGATATTCGCCCAAGCCCCTGTCACTAATCCCAACCTCTGTTGTTTTCTTACTCATACCACCTTTGTGAATGACGTCAGTTTAGTACGTTAATCAAAATGCCAGTCAGGCTGTAGAAAGGGCTTACGTAATTTGCGCGTGGGATATAGGATAATATCCTCTCATTCATTAGTATGGGCTACGGACAGTAGCCTACTTTTGTATTTAACTGATTGAAATTCAAGTTCTTCTTCTTCTTCTGCGTTCGATGTTCCATATTATCGTGGGAGCGTAGACAGCCGATTTTCTCCCCACGCCAAGTTGGCTGCTGTCTTCCGTCTTCGGTGGTTGAGGTTCTTACTCAGGGTTGCCTCCTCCCCAAGAGTAGCTGCCTTGCTGGGCTGTCGAGTCCACTCTACCCGGGTTTGACGTCGAAGTTTTCCTTCTTGTAGCCTTTGCCTTTCCCAAGGCGCACACAAGGCAGTGCGGGTTTTGAAATCGGAGTTGTCCTTCTCCTAGATGAGCGACCATCCAAGGTTAACGAGCCCCATCTGCCCGAAGCAGCTGGTTTTAAGGCGCCAGTGACCCGCCTGCATCCCTTCTCCTGTTAGTCGAAGACAGGGCCCGCCACGTGAAGGCCAGGAGCTGGATTTGACTGTCAGAGGTGTTTGGAGACACGAAGCCATTTGGAGCATTTCTTGGGAAGTAGGCGCTTATCTCTACTTCCACCCCGGCATAACAGTCCCAAGTATAATCCGTGGTTTCATTGTTTAATTTGACTGAATAGGCTCCTTTACTCTATTATTTCTCAAATGAGAATGAATGGTTGCTGCGTGTTCTGCGAAGCTAGCAGTTTGTTGGTTTGATTGCTTGTTTGTTGGTTGGTTGGTTGATTGGTTGATTGGTTGGTTGATTGGTTGGTTGGTCGGTTGGTTTGCTCGCTTGCCTGATTGTAATACCAACGCCTTTCATTCGGTAGTTTTGTTTCGGTGAATGTCGGAGCGAACTAGCAGAGAAAGCAGTCCGTTTATACAGTAAACTGTGACGTATTCAATCTGATAAACAGTTATCCAGTTTCGGGTCGGTCAGAACTGCATTTTTTTTCACCAAGACTAGTAAATTATAGGTTGTCCGAAACCCTGCGGCCAAGACATCGCAGACACATTATATTGGTACATCAAGCCAAATAAACTGTACATAATTATGTATACATTTTTGAGTCCAGGAGATGAAATCATGTTTACATCTGCTAGGGAGAATTTGTTTTTAATCATGAAGAATGTTGGACCAAAATTTCAATAAATTTGATTGAAAAATGAGGTGGTGACAGTGCCGCCTCAACTTTTTAAAAAAAGAGCTTGATATGACGTCATTAAAGACCTCGAAAAAAAAGAAAAAAGAAACTATCTTGAGATATCATTTGAAAAAAATAGTATATCCAGACGTTTTTCGGGAGTCGCTCTACACACACACCACCGTGTCTCGATTCCCAGTCGATCTGAAAAACATTTAGTCAAAATTCGACGAAATGTTGAAAAAAAGAAAGTTTTTAAATGACCGTCACAAGTTTATGCGAATGGCTTCAAATAGTCGACCAAGGTTTGCAGAACAATTTTGAAGAATTGTTATCTTCTCTGTCGCAAGATCGGCTTGCCATGTCGCAAACAAGGCGACATTGCAAAATATTTTCACCCCTGCTTGACGGGTATCATAGAAGATGGAGCACCACGAGTAACAACGTCAAAAAGCACTTTCAATACTACGTCCTACATGCTAACTAAGTAGATTGAATTCAGAACCGAATATTGATTATGGATTTACTCTTTGCTGACACACTTTAGGCCAAACAAAAATATATGCTGGTGTAGAGTATTTGTTTTCGCCGAGCCTAAAACGTTTTTTTTACTTCTCAAAAAAAATTCCCAAAAAACAACCTCTGGCACATTTTGCGAACCATACCGAGACTAAAATAAAAAAAAATAAAATAAAATAAAAAAAGCCGACCTACAGACTCTATTTTGTGGGGTCATGTTACCATAAACCAACATATATTTTTGTTTGGCCTTACAGTTGTCATCATGTCTGACATTCTCACTCGACTGGACAGCACATAATAAAGTTCGAATTCATTGAATCAAAGCCAAGTGCAGCGCCATAATGTTTTTAGCTTCTTGGGCGACAGTCGCTGTCAAACTCTTTAAGAGAATAAAGAATGCCAAGCGACTCTCACAAACAAGCGTCCATGAAATGCTGACATATTATTGCACAAACAACTGAACGTCGGCTTATTCTTAAAAAGTCAAACACATTTTATTCCTTCGTTCATTCTGCATCGTTAAAGGTGCAGTACCTACCTTAAAAACAGTTATGCTTACTATCTCAAATTACCTAGGCTTTTACATGGAATACGACCTTCTCTCCAGTTGAACACATGCTAAAAATCAACACCCTGTTGATTCCCATACCGAGATTAACTTTTTTGAGGGAGTTATTTATCAGGTAGATACTACGGGTTTTAAGAAGTTGCTTTTTTACACCCCCGGTATAGGGGTGTGTATGGGATTCGGTCTTTGTTTGTTTGTTTGTTTGTTTGTTTGTGTGTTTGTGTTCGCATATAGATCTCAAGAATGAACGGACCGATCGTCACCAAACTTGGTGAACAGGTTCTATACATTCCTGAGACGGTCCTTACAAAAATTGGGACCAGTCAAACACACGGTTAGGGAGTTATTGATGGATTAAGATTCTACAAGGACTTATAGAGGGACATATTAATGGTCAAAGGGAAATAACCTTCTCAGTTGGTGGCAGTGAGAATGGTTATTTCCCTTTGACCAACGGGGGTGTTTTTCCTACCTCGGAGGAATTTCTTGTTTTAATTAAAAAAGCAATCTGTAGATAAAGCATCCAGGTTGTTGATTTTTTGTATGTGTCGAAGTTGAGGGATGACACAGCCTGGTCAGATCTGAGGTGGGGGGCTGAATCGTTCGTACGGGAGGGACTGTGCCTTTAACTGAGCAACTAGTGTGAAAGTGATGAAGCAAGAATTCAGAAAACCAAAGCCAAGGGTAACGCTGTATGTTTTTGGCTTCGCAGTTGACAAACGCTGATTCCCACAAAGAAAAAATAAAGACTGACAAGGAACTCTGACAAACAAGATACGTGCCAATGAAATGCCGCTCGTTTGTGGCACAAACAACTGCAAGTGAGCTTAAAGTCAGACCGATTCGTTCCTTCCGCATCGTTGAGCTGGAAAACAAAAGTGGGCTAAGATTTTCTACTGGACCGATCTACATGAAATTTTACATAAAAATTCTTCCAGATGATATCCCCAAACGATGTCTTCATTTATTTTATCAGCTGTCTTTGATGACTTCATATCTGGCTTTTAGTCAAAGTTGAGGCGGCACTGTCACTCCTTAATTTAAAAAAAAATCAAATTGATTTACATTTTGTTCAAGTAATCTTCGACAAAGCCCAGACTACTGGATTGCATTTCAGCTTGGGAGCTTAATAACTAATTAATGAGTTTGGCCATTAAAAATCTCAACATTCTAATTAAAATCAAAATTTGAGTAATCGATCCATAAATGATATTATCTTATTCTTCATCATTTGCTGAATCCAAAAATATAATAGATATGCCATGTTTACTCTGAAAATGTACTTACAATTAAAGAAAATAAAAGAAGGTTGATCATGTGCAGGTACTACGTTCGTCATTTCGCGGGCCCGTCTCAGTCTTCGGGCTTAGGCGACGACGACGACGACTATTTCTGCTTCATGTCCTACAGGTCTTGATGCCTAGACATATGGAATATGATATATGAAAAAAAATGTGCTTAGGCTAGTGAAGGCTATAAGCCCTAATTATTACATGTAGTCTCGGTGTTGGCTGTTTTTTGTGTTTGTTTTTATATCTTTTAGTTTCACGCCGACAGCTTGACTAAATGTATTTAGATCGTGTTTTTTTGTTTTTGTTTTTTGACATTGGATTAACCTGTCGTATAGTCTTTTTATCCTTTATGTCGGTTGTACGATTGTCCCAAAACCCGCCGTTAGCACGAAGACTACCGCTCACTTGGTTGTTACAAAATATTACGTGACAAGTTTTGTATTACATTTTCATAAAAGCAAAGCAGCCAATTTACACTGTCGTTATTTCTCGTTGTTTGTGTGGGTGTGTGGGTTTTATTTTTTATTTTTTATCTTGCTCAGTTCTGATGGTTTCAATACAGTTTTCGTCGTCGTCATCATCTTCATCATCGTCGTTGTCGCTGCTGCTGCTCCTCTTCCTCGTTGTCGTCGTCGTCTTCTTTTGTTCGTCGATGTAATCACGCGTGTGCGAACGGGCGAGTGATTTTCTGTTGCCTTATTGTTGTGTTTGTAATCGTTTTAACCCCAACAGCCATGAGATTTTACACTTTCGTTGCACTCTCTTTAAAGTACAGGCAAACGAAACACAGAAACTCTATAAACTGGTGCCCATACAAAGTTACATCAGTCGAGGCTGCAATTTTGCATAGCAGTTTGATACAAGCTTAGAAAAGACACAACATCGGAGACTAACAGATAACAGACACAATACGCTAAAACCCCATCTCCCAGGTCAACTTATATGCAGACCTGCCAGTGCCTTATCCCCCCTCGTGTGTACACGCAAGCACAAGACCAAGTGCGCACGGAAAAGATCCTGTTTACCATGTCAGAGTTCGGTGGGTTATAGAAACACGAAAATACCCAGCATGCTTCCCCTCGAAAGCGGCGTATGGCTGCCTAAATGGCGGGGTAAAAACGGTCATACACGTAAAAACCCAATCGTGCAAAAACATGAGTGAACGTGGGAGTTTTATCCCATGAACGAAGAAGAGAGACGCTAAAACAGAGTGTCTTTGAAACTTTAAAAAAACAAAAAACACCCATAAAACCAAGTCAAAAATAGATCTGCATGACTCGCGATTTAATCTCGATCTCACCCTTCTTGTTTTTCGCAACTGGTCATTCACAACACCTCTAATCCTTCTCTAGCCACTGCTCAGCCCGCAGGAATTTCCCTAATCCCGGCGTCACACTGCATCCCTTAGGAAGGGATACGCTGTTTGTGTTTGTGCAGTCTCAAAGATCAGTTCGCAGCTCAAGGGGATTAATATGGTGTAAGAAAAACAAAACGTATGGTATAATCCCAGCCTGAATGCAGCATGCTGCCGTGTCGTGGACTTTCATCCAGTGTGCACGTGATTCATGCCCTGCTTGCATCAGTGTCACGATGCACTGATCTGCGAGGTCACCCGCATGACTACAAGTTTGTGACGTCGGTGGAGGGTTAATCCTAATCAAGAAACCTGGTTGTTGTTTTGTTTGTCTGTTTGTTCTGTTGTTTAGTGCTGTTCGTGACAAAGAAAGATACGTCAGATACCCACGTGCACGCACGCGCACGCACACACACTCACACACGGCACACACACACACACACCACGGGGGATAACCGATCAAAGGCCGACCGGAGGCCGAAGGCCGCTCCTGACACGTGTGAAGGCAAGTTTTGTCTGTTTTCTAGGTATTGTTTGATTTATGTCGGGATTTAAGGTAAGCTACTGATTCAGCGATGACTAAATTTGTTTCTCGATGCATAAAAAGTCAGGGAGCGATTGATATTTGCCCGTAAATAGCCTTCAAAGCTGAAAATGTCGGCGATCGAGCACCGGAAATGGCTGTTTGATGGGTTTTGCAAGTAGAAATGTGCTTTATTTCACCAAATCAGCTCGTATTTGGTATGGGTACGGGATTCTAGAGGACGAAGGAGTCATAAGAGGTGCAAAGAAGTGCTATTTGGGAGTAGAATAAATCTTCCGAGCCAGTAGACAAGAGAAGGTCATATTTGAGAGACGCGCGTAGGCCGATCTTTCCGACAAGCGAATGATACAGCAGATTAATCATTCGTTTTGATCAGAAACATAGTCTCTAGTTTTTATGAATGAGTTTGTTTAATTAAAACAACCACGAGAACTCTCTCGCTTAGCCTAATGGCTGTTCGATGGGTTTCGCAAGTAGAAATGTGCTTTATTTCACCAAATCAGCTCGTATTTGACATCGGTTTGGTATTCTAATCCTACCGCGAACTGGATAGCAGACACGGCACGTGTGAACGAAATTTCAGAAAAGCGTACATCTGTACAGTGCAGCAAAACGGTTATGTGCATCATTGTCAATGTAAATAGTGATCAACTTAGAAGCACACGTACCCTGTTGCCCTTAGATAACGGCACACACACTAAGCCAAATAGCTGTCTCTCGTATACACACACACACACACACACGCACGCACACACGCACACACGCACATACACACCCATACATACACACCCACACACACACACCCATTCTAATGGGTTTGGAGCATCTGTTTATACAGATGCAGTCTGAAGACGAAGAAATGGTTCTTGTGGCAGAGGAGGTGGAGGAAGAAGTAGATGGACCTGTGCCAGGTCCATCCGGATCCGCTGCTCCGGCCATATGCCACCATTGTGGCAAATCGTTCGCCTATGGCAATAATATGAAGAGACATATAAGGGAAGTGCACTACCAAGGTGAACCCGTGGTGTGTACAGAATGACAGCTCGGATGCCGGCGGCTTTCAACGGTGGTTACGACAGAATCTCATGTTTCGACTTGCTTTGCGGCTCACCAAAAAGATCACACAAATCTTCCTTCGATTTCTGGCACTGTCCTGTATCTTGTTCTACCACCTATAGCCTATTCAGAACCCGGCAGGTCCGACAAAATCTCACAAATGGAGCGACGGTAACGCTTTAGTTCTGTTCTATTTGCCGTCCAGCTGACTTCTCCCAAATGACTGTTTACATTCCCACAATGCAACGCAATGACGCGTGCAGGTTACGTAGATTCTCATACTAATGACGTAAACAAGTAATGACGTCGTTTCAACACGTCTCCAAGGTGCAGATTTCGTAGACTCTTGACGTAACAAAAATGTTTTAGTTTTGGCTAAACAAGTAATGACATCTTTAGAGTTGAGTCGTAACATGATAAATAAACAGTAACACAAACTTGATGAGCTTATGGTAACAAAAGTAATCACCCCTCCACCTCCCCGGTGAGTAGACATGGAGGGGCAACCGCTAATAGCCACCCCCACCCCTCCCCAAACCCGGGCAGAGACACAGAGTGCAAAACGACGCTTCCAGGCAACATCAGCTGCTACCCCCCCCCCCCCCCCCCAAAAAAAAAAAAAAAAAAAAAAAAACTACGGCCGATGCATCCCCGCGATCGAAACAGGCATCAAATGGCACCGCCATCCCCCTCCCCCCGGGTACCATGTGTTATCAACAGTTTTCTATTATTTCAACGAGTGAGAGACTGAAGACTTGCCAACAGGCCAAAAAGAAACTATGAGAGAGAGATAACTTTATTTTACAAGGATAAAGATTTAAGGGTAAGCGAGAGAGTTCTCGTGATTGTTTTAATTAAAAAACTCATTCATAAATTAAAAACTAGAGACTATGTTTCTGATCAAGCCCCTGGAGCAATTTTTTGATCAGTGCTTTTGTGAACAAGAAACAATTAACAAGTGGCTATATCCCATCTACCACCTTTCCCCGTCGCGATATAACCTTTAACGGTTGAAAACGACGTTAAACACCAAATAAAGAAAGAAAGTAAGTTTCTGATCAAAACGAATGATTAATCTGCTGTATTATTCGCTTGTCAGAAAGATCCGCCTACGCGCATCTCTCAAATATGACCTTCTCTTGTCTACTGGCTCGGAAGATTTATTCTACTCCCAAATAGCACTTCTTTGCACCTCTTATGACTCCTTCGTCCTCTAGAATCCCGTACCCATACCAAATTTGGTGATTTGGTGAAATAAAGCACATTTCTACTTACAAAACCCATCAAACAGCCATTTCCGGTGCCCGATCGCCGACATTTTCAGCTTTGAAGGCTATTTACGGGCAAATATCAATCGCTCCCTGACTTTTTATGCATCGAGAAACAAATTTAGTCATCGCTGAATCAGTAGCTTACCTTAAATCCCGACATAAATCAAACAATACCTAGAAAACAGACAAAACTTGCCTTCACACGTGTCAGGAACGGCCTTCGGCCTCCGTTCGGCCTTTGATCGGTTATCCCCCGTGACACACACACACACACACACACACACTCTGACACACACACAGGCACGCACGCACACACACTACCCCCTCCATTCCCAGTCCCCACGCATACACTGACCACGTACACACGTACACACACACGCACACACACACACACACACACACACACACACACACACACACACACACACACACATCCACCACCCACGCACACGCACAACGGCATACCGAGCAATACAGAAACTTAACTTTAACTCGAATGCAAACTCGCAGCAACCGAACATCACAGCACACACACACAATCCCCCCTCCACCCCCCACTCCCACCGACACCGAAATCACGCAGCTGAAAGCTAAATCAGTCACCCCACCAGTCATGATCTAAATCAAAACTTCACTGACGTGTGCACTTTATTTTGGAGTAAACAACCCGAGCGGTCAGTATAAAAGCTCTGACCTCAGGCCAGGGTCCGTATGCTTATGGGGGAAGTTCGCGACAACTCCCGAAGTTTTGAGTGACATCGGAAGTACTTGCCTCACTTTCGTATGCATGGGCCGGAAAAAGGGTTTACTTCGAAGCAAAACGAGGGAGTAACTCAGGGTATTTTGCGACTACTTCTTAAGTTTTGAGCGACATCGGAAGTACATCCTCACTTTCGCATGCATGGGACGAAAAAAGAGTTTACTTTGGAAGCTAACGAGGAAGTAAATGAGGGTAAATGTACTACAGCCAGACCCAGTAGTAAACACGCTACTTCCACAGTTTCTCAGTGCAAAAAGGCAGGGCTTTTCTTCAGTTTTTCATATCAAACCGAGCTGACGCAAATGAAAGTCCCAAAGAGAGAAAATAGAAGGAAAAGTCGTATCTTGTGCATGCATTTCGTGCAAATTTCCCTGAATACAAACCTGAGTTGCCAGCTTTGACTTTTGTTTGTTCTGGGTTATTGGCCACCACTCTTTCATTCCCGCTTATACGAGGGGGTTACTGTGTTTCTATGAAAATGAGCGTCGTTGTGTGCATGTGCGAGTGTGTGTTTGTGTGTTTGTGTGTGTGTGTGTGTGTGTGTGTGTGTGTGTGTGTGATTGTGTACGTGGAGGTGTGTGTGTGTGTGTGTGTGAGGGTTTGAGTGTAAATTTCTGCTGTCGTTGTCATTGCTTTATGTGTGTGTGTGTGTGTGTGTGTGTGTGTGTGTGTGTGTGTGTGTGTGTGTGTCTGCGTGTATGTGTGGGTGTGTGTATGTGTGTGTGTGTGTGTGTGTGTGTGTGTGTGTGTGTGTGTAGGATGGGGGGTGGGGGTGGTGCGAGCCCAGCTAAGGCTTCGAATGCACCGGTGTTTTGTTTTCAGGTTCGGCTCCAAATTGCTTTTATTTTGGGCAATGTTCTCTCTCTCTGTTTGCTATATCTGTGTCTCCATGTTTGCTTGCTACGCCCTGCCTGCGACCGAATCTGGCACTGCGGCTAAGACTTTCTGTTTATCTGCCCTGTGTGTCTGGCTGTCAGTGTCTGTGTCTCTGTCTGTCTGTCTACCTGTCTGTTTGTGTAAGCGTTTGAGTGTATGTCTCTTTGTTTGTCTGCCTGTCTATTGAAAACCGTGAAGATTAAAACAGGTGCGACTGCAGTTAATTTGCTCCCGTAATGTGCACATAAATTATGCTCGCGCAATAAATGCATATCGCGGCCGCAATAAATAACCTCAAGATTTTGGCGAGTAATGGCGAGCTTGAACTGGCTGGAAAAAGTGACCTTCACTTAAGATTAATATTTGTGACCCTCCACCACGAAATGAGTCGCATGTCACCTCGCGCGGTTCTGCGCTATAGCTTAATATAAGTCCGGGGAGTGTCTGGTAACAGTGTGAGGGTCACCTTAGTCACAGGCTTATAACTCAAACAGTTTTCGCTCTTTTCTAAAACGGTTTTCACCACTGGATAGAGCATAAAAAACTCTATGAAAATATAAAAATATGAAAATCATGCAAAGGTGACATGCGACTCATTTCGTGGTGGAGGGTCACATTTACGATCACACAGAAGATAGCTGTCGGGTCGGGGGGTTGGAGAGGGTTCAGCATTTGGAAACGTGACAAATTGAACGTCAAACATTTGGTCCATTTAAGAGTTTAGTCGGGCGGAAAGCCGGCAGTCTAGTGGAGAAAAATGCTTTGAGCGATAAACGTTTATGATAATTATGTTGAGTGTCGATCTGAGTGTCGAATGTGTTGCTGTATCAGCGAGAGCAGCTGTTGTTGCAGGCTTATCTGCTTGGAAAGCCGCGCTTCAGTGAAACGAAATAAACTGGTGTTGTTGTTCTGAGCCTGTAGCGGCTTTCCATACCTGTCCGTACCTGTCCGCCTCTCTGTCTCAGTGTCTTAATCTCTCTCTCTATGTCTGTACTAGATGAATACCTGCTTCGCCGGGAAGAAGTCGAGCCGAATACCCGGCTGTGCCGGGGACCCGGCTTTGCCGGGTGTACGCCGGCTTCGCAGGCGCACCGCACGAAGGAAGGGAGATAAACGCGCAAAACACTGGAGAAAATAAGGAAGAGTAATACCCGGCTTCGCCGGGACAGTGACCTTCTAAAAATAGTATAACGGGAGTATGGATTGAGCGTTGTCGACAGTGACCTTCTAAAAATAGAAACGGGAATATGGATTGACGCCACACGAAGGAAGAGAGATAAACGCAAAACACTGGAGAAGATAAGGAAGAGTTAGTGGGAATGGATCTGGGAAGATGAACAGAAAAACCAACATCGGTTCAGCGCTGCGCGCTGAGAGCACGTGTTGGAATATATCATCGACCAGGTTGTGTCCGAGGTGTACCTGAATATGGCCACCAAATTTGAAACAGATCCATCGAGAACCTTGGCCGTGCATCGCGAACACACAGACACACACACACACACAGACACAAGTCGTATATATATATAGATAGATATAGATGTCTGACTTTTTTGTTGTTGGCTTGTCTCTCTTTCTCCACCTGGCTCTTTCACTCTCTCTCTCTCTCTCTCTCTCGCTCTCTCTCTCTCTCTCTCTCTCTCTCTCTCTCTCTCTCTCTCTCTCTCTCCCTCTCCCTCTCTCTCTCTCTCTCTACCTCTCTCCCTCTCTCTCTCTCTCTCTCTCTCTCTCTCTCTCTCTCTCTCTCTCTCTCTCTCTCTCTCTCTGGCTCAATCATTGGCATTCCACCCACAAACCGGATGGTTGCGACAGCCGTAGCCCAGTTTTACTTTCTTACTTATCCTTTGTTTAGTCTGCTTCTATCGGTCTGGCGATTGCGCTCCTGATAGCAGTGAAACGTCCATGCGCTTGCCAGATTACAAATGATGTGAGTGCCTAAAATTTAAGGTGTAAGGGTTTCGTCTGTAAGCCTGACATTAAACATAAAAAAACTGTATCGACGAACAGAATAATGAATTAGACGCAGAAGAGTGCCCCGCTACGGAAGGCGTTCCCTTAGACGGTTCACTTCGTGATTACTCATGGTGTCGGATCATTTTCAAGTACAGTGCCGCATGGCTCGTGGACTTCCGACGAAGTTATGTCAAATTCGTGAGAAAACTTTTCAAAACTGGCGTCTTGGGCAGTGCGTCTTTGAATCGTATAGATTTGAAGAAAAAACCCATGGCTTTCTTACAACGAATAAGAAGGTAAGGCCAAAAAAAAAAAATTGTCTGTTTAGGGTAACCCGACCGACCCTATCGATTTGGCGCCGACCCAAAAACTTTTTTTTGATTTCAAAAAAAAAAAATTAAAAAAAAGAGGTAAAAATGCTAAAAAGAGACATTTGGCGTTTCATTTACACACACACACAAAAAAAAAAAAAAAAAAAAAAAAAAAAACCTACCTACCTACCGACCCTACTTTTTTTGGTCATGTTACCCTAAACAGACAATTTTTTTTTTTTGGCCTAAGTAATATATATTTACAACGCGTTTTTACCTCTGGCATGTAGGGCAGCAGTTGCTGTTTCCGTAACATGAGGTTTTTATGGCACAGCGTTGTTGCCCTGTCCTCAGCACCCAAACCAGAGGAACAGGGCATCGCTCTTAGTCTGGCCGCCTCTACCTGTCTACCTGTCTGGCTTGGGCTACCCTACCAGGGTACTAATTTCCCGCCAGCATTGATATCATCATCATCACCACTGAGACACGCAAGCCCCACCGACCACTTACAAGGTTACGATACTGCGGGGAGATGGAGAAGTGTACACACGTTTATTTGCACTCATTCTTCGTGGCATTTTTACACACAAAAACACCTTAGGTTTAGTTAATATCTAGCAGTTTAATCATTGAGCAAGATAGCGCTTTGAAACAGTACAGTACATTATTGTATTTGTCGGTGCGATCTTTTCGTTGTTTTGTTTTTGTTGCCGCTGTTGCTTTGACGGAAACGTCGTTAGAACAGGCGATTTGGGGGAATGCATTGCAAGCTCGGAGCTTACAACCCAAAGATAAATGATTTGCGAAAAAAAATCCGTCTCAAATCAAAATGATAGTAACGGACACAAACGAGTTTTTATTGTAATTTTGTATCTCATCATTGTCTCGGCCTCAGCCCCCCACCCCCGCCCAATCGCCTTACCCCCCCCCCCCCCTCCTCCCACACCCCACACCCCTCACCCTCACCCCCACCCGCTGTCCCTTTAGCACTTAATTCCCCTCCCCACTTTCAACCACTAAGACCAACAATCGTTTCTGCAACCCCCATCCCCCTCTCCCTCCCCTACACCTTACACTTCTCTAAAAACGGACACTCCATGATTGACGTGAGCGCAACCCCATGAGCTTTTAGAGAACCCATGCAAGCTAGTGTAGAAAGCCAGCCGACACACCGACCGCGAGAGCGAGAAATCGTTGGAAACAAATTTCTCGTCTTGGGCCCAGAGAGAACTCGCGCGCAGGCAGTCTCGGTAACAATCCTATGCGTTTAGTGGAAGGTTCATCTTCGCACCCTGTGCGATACGAAACTTCGTTCATTCAGTTGTGTATAGAAGTTCTGTGTACAATCTGCTTATTACATCTGTGCCCGTGGATAATTTGTGTGAAAACTGTACTGCCTGTTTGAGTGTGATGTTTGATAGTATTATTTGAAGATTCACTGATACACAGTTGGTGCCGGGAAATCTTGAAAAGTGGAGTTGGCACGGTATTTTGATACTTTGAAACTTTGCGGGTAAGAAACTTATTTTTGGTTCCTTTCGTATTTTAGTATATTATTGCTGAATACGTGTATTTTTCCGTTATAAATTTCAGTGACGCACACCGGTCGGCGTTAAATAATTAGGAAATTAACTATTCATTGTGGTCTTTTTCTTTCTTTCTTTCTTTTTGTTTTTCTACTTTTTTTTCCCGTGTGCATCTACTTATTTTTTGTTTGTTTGCTTGTTCATCAATGTGTCTAGGTGTTTTTTCTTATCTTTTGCTTCATTCTTCCTTCCCTCGTTCCTTTCAGTTTCTGTTTGCTTCAGTAATTTGTTTCCCGGGATTTATCTTTTTTCAGGTCTATTGAAGAACTCTTTTTCTGTTTAAATTAAGGTGTGTTTTAAGTGACACAGAGGGGGGGAAGAGAGAGAGAGAGAGAGAGAGAGAGAGAGAGAGAGAGAGAGAGAGACAGAGAGAGAGAGAGAGAGGGGGGAGAGACAGAGACAGACACAGAGACAGACAGAGAGAATGTATTTTCTGATTTTTGCACAAAAGCTTTTTTTCTTTTTATATTTAGTCAAGTTTTGACTAAATATTTTAACATCGAGGGGGAATCGAAACGAGGGTCGTGGTGTATGTGCGTGTATGTGCGTGTGTCTGTGTGTCTGTGTGTCTGTGTGTGTGTGTAGAGCGATTCAGACTAAACTACTGGACCGATCTTTATGAAATTTGACATGAGAGTTCCTGGGTATGAAATCCCCATACGTTTTTTTCATTTTTTTGATAAATGTCTTTGATGACGTCATATCCGGCTTTTCGTGAAAGTTGAGGCGGTACTGTCACGCCCTCATTTTTCAACCAAATTGGTTGAAATTTTGGTCAAGTAATTTTCGACGAAGCCCGGACTTCGGTATTGCATTTCAGCTTGGTGGCTTAAAAATTAATTAATGACTTTGGTCATTAAAAATCTGAAAATTGTAAAAAAAAATAAAAATTTATAAAACGATCCAAATTTACGTTTATCTTATTCTCCATCATTTGCTGATTCCAAAAACATGTAAATATGTTATATTCGGATTAAAAACAAGCTCTGAAAATTAAATATATAAAAATTATTATCAAAATTAAATTGTCCAAATCAATTTAAAAACACTTTCATCTTATTTCTTGTCGGTTCCTGATTCCAAAAACATATAGATATGATATGTTTGGATTAAAAACACGCTCAGAAAGTTAAAACAAAGAGAGGTACAGAAAAGCGTGCTATCCTTCTTAGCGCAACTACTACCCCGCTCTTCTTGTCAATTTCACTGCCTTTGCCATGAGCGGTGGCCTGACGATGCTACGAGTAAAATGGCATTGCGTTTCATTCTGTGAGTTCGACAGCTACTTGACTAAATATTGTATTTTCGCCTTACGCGACTTGTTTCTTTTTTTATATTTAGTCAAGTTTTGACTAAATATTTTAACATCGAGGGGGAATCGAAACGAGGGTCGTGGTGTATGTGCGTGTGTCTGTGTGTCTGTGTGTGTGTGTGTGTGTGTGTGTGTGTAGAGCGATTCAGACTAAACTACTGGACCGATCTTTATGAAATTTGACATGAGAGTTCCTGGGTATGAAATCCCCGAACGTTTTTTTCATTTTTTTGATAAATGTCTTTGATGACGTCATATCCGGCTTTTCGTGAAAGTTGAGGCGGCACTGTCACGCCCTCATTTTTCAACCAAATTGGTTGAAATTTTGGTCAAGTAATCTTCGACGAAGCCCGGACTTCGGTATTGCATTTCAGCTTGGTGGCTTAAACATTAATTAATGACTTTGGTCATTAAAAATCTGAAAATTGTAAAAAAAAATAAAAATTTATAAAACGATCCAAATTTACGTTTATCTTATTCTCCATCATTTGCTGATTCCAAAAACATATAAATATGTTATATTTGGATTAAAAACAAGCTCTGAAAATTAAATATATAAAAATTATTATCAAAATTAAATTGTCGAAATCAATTTAAAAACACTTTCATCTTATTCCTTGTCGGTTCCTGATTCCAAAAACATATAGATATGATATGTTTGGATTAAAAACACGCTCAGAAAGTTAAAACAAAGAGAGGTACAGAAAAGCGTGCTATCCTTCTTAGCGCAACTACTACCCCGCTCTTCTTGTCAATTTCACTGCCTTTGCCATGAGCGGTGGACTGACGATGCTACGAGTATACGGTCTTGCTGAAAAATGGCATTGCGTTCTGTGAGTTCGACAGCTACTTGACTAAATATTGTATTTTCGCCTTACGCGACTTGTTTAACATAACAATGTTTAATGTCACTGTATGTTTAAAAGACCATGGTCACATTTGTAAAACAAATGTTAAATTAGAAAATAAATAACATTTTGGTTCATGATTTTTTCCTACACCTGTGCTAAAAATAAGAAATAAAAATGTCGGTATATAAGTCACTCAAATACAGCAAAGTATGAATGGTTTGAGTTTGTTGCGGTTGACCCTGCACAGGTGTTTTTGTTGAACAATTTTGCCGTCACACCTCCCATAGGGTGACGTATTTCACAACTTCCTGTGTTACACAGACTCAGTGATGACCAATTTTGCCTTCACCCCTCCCATAGGGTGACGGATTTCACATCTTTCTACTGATGAAAAATGTTGCCTTCACCCCTCCCATAGGGTGACGGATGTCACAACTTCCTGTGTACACAAACTGATGACGTATTTCACAACAAAATGGCGCTGCCCATGGTCAACCTCGAAACTATCCGTGGCCCCCATAAATTAATGTATTGTTATAGGTTTTATATTTAGATATAAAGTCCGAGCTAAACTATTAGCCCGGGTCAAGATGAACCTCGACACATACATTCCGGCACAGGAAACTAAAGAAACTTTTCAAAAACAGAGTGAAAATAAATGAAATTATGAACTTCCACGAAAAGAAAACTATTCGCTATATTTTTTGGAAAGCTCAAGGGCTAAAGGTAGTATTTTTTTTAGCAAGCTTTTTAATGAATTCATGAAACCAGCCTTTAGCTTTTATTTTCTTATATTTGTTGAAGGTGGTCCATATTCGGGGACATACACATACTTTAAGAAGTAGATATCAGCAAAATATGAATTATGAACGCCATTTGCATTTTATATTTTGCACAATATCTACTTTCTCTAGCAGATAATGAAAACCAAACATGCGAACACGGGTACATTAACGATGTAGACCAAAAGTTGCGGTGGTACCCTCCTAAATGCCAGGTTCCAATTAGTCACAGTATGTACCTAAATAGGAAAACAAATAATTACTTCATTCATTAGCGACTATCACGGGTTTGATTCCGTTATACATAGTGAGCCTGACGAACACAACGGTACCAACATCGAGAAAATTAGTCAAGGAACAAAGACGCACGCAAGCAATTGAAAACTGTGATTTTTGTACGTAAGGCCAAAAAAATAAAAAATAGTCTGTTTACGGTATCCCGACCGACCCTCTTTTTTCGCGCGACCCTTGACTTTTTTTTGGCATTTGGGGGAGAAAAAAAAGGGAAAAAAAGTCTTTGTTTTTTTGGCAAAATAACTTAAAATTATGTTTTTTGTGAGAATTTTTTTTTTTAAATCCCGACCTACTGACCCTATTTTTTTTGGCCTATGTTACCGTAAACAGACTATTTTTTTGTTTTGGCCTAATAGTAGACTTAACCTCCACCTTACTTGATGTCAACATTCAAGCCGCTCAATATTAAAATAAAGACTATGACAGAGATCTCAGAAAAAGAGAGGAGTAAGCGCTCTAAATGCATACGACATATGAAATAAAGAAAACGAGAGTTACGTGGACTATATTACGTGTAATGATTTATGATCATCTTTGTTGGATTTGAAACACGAACAAATCTGATTGAAATTCATTGCAGTTTGATATATTAGCATGTTTCAGTTTTATCTGAAGCTTTAAACCCTCTCTCTCATCTCTCTGTGTCTGTCTGTCTGCCTGTCTCTGTCTGCCTGTCTCTGTCTGCCTGTCTATGTCTGCCTCTGTCTGCCTGTCTATGTCTGCCTCTGTCTGCCTGTCTCTGTCTGCCTGTCTCTGTCTGCCTCCCTCTCTCTCTCTCTCTCTCTCTCTCTCTCTCTCTCTCTCTCTCTCTCTCTCTCTCTCTCTCTCTCTCTCTCTCTCTCTCTCTCTCTCTCTCTCTCTCTCTCTCTCTCTCTCTCTCTCTCTCTCTCTCTCTGACTGTCTCTGTCTGTTTTATAGGTTCTACCATTAATTATGTTTTTATGTAACCATTTGTTTTTTAATTTTCCCAAGTCATAGTTGTAGTATAATAATGTAGTCCATCTTTAGGGCGAGGACCAGATGCAAAAAAAGCATACCTATGGTTATTCTTGTCACCCTCGAAAAATAAAGATTTGTCATTGTCATTGTCATTGTCTGTCTTTCGCTGTCCATCTGTCTCAGTCTAGCTGTGTCTAGTCTCTGTCTCTCTGTATCTCTAAATGTCTGCCTCTCTCTCGGTCTCTCTCTCTCACACACACACACACACACACACACACACACACACACCCTCTCTCTCTCTGTTTCCCTTTCTCTCTCTCTCTCTCTCTCTCTCTCTCTCTCTCTCTCGATCTCCCTCTCTCTCGCTCTGACATGCAAATTCAATCATTCTTGTAACACAAAAACATCTGATTGAAATGCATCGCTGATTTGCTGTCAACCCACTTCTGTTGTGTCGGAAATTGTAGACGTCAATGACGCCTTGTAGACGACACAAGTGTTCCTGCTTTTCTATCCTTTTTGACATCGTTCAATCTATTACGCATGTACTGTGCCTTTTTTATGCACCTCATTTAAATTTGGTCGGGAAATTTCAGACAGATTGACGCTGTCGGGAGGGGTGGGGGGTGGGTCGGGACACAAAGGGATGAAGCCTTTATGGCTCTCTGCCAGTTCTGTCGCAGCTGTACAATGCAGAGACCCGTCCGCTCTTTTACATTGACCATTCTGTTCTGTCTCTTCCAATCCCAGCGGAATCATCTCAGTACACGGAACGAAAAATGTCAATCAGATGAATCCTATTTGGGTACGTTAAATTAAGAAGATGTTACGGGTGTTGAACTCAACCGTCCGTTAGCTGACAGCAACGTGACTATAAGTTGGGGGCAAAAACAACTAGAGTCAGAAGCCGTTTAAACGTGAGCTTGAGGACAAGAGCTCTGGGAAGATGCGACGTCTTATTCAACTAATCAGGAAGACAGAGACACAAGATGCGACATGTGCCCGTAGAAGCAATTACTCGGGTCCCTCACGTTATGTCAGCGGTGAGGCTCATCTGGCTGCGAGTCGGACAAGATTACCCCACGGGACTTTTAATGATGCCATCCTTCCAGACAACAATATTACCAGCTATTGTGTTTTCAGCGTAGCAATAGGGTCCGATATTTAGACGAGACAAGTATAATGCGACGAGTCGAAGACGAGTCGCATTATACTTGTTCGAGTCTAAATATCGGACCCTATTGCTACGCTGAAAACACAATAGCAATTATATAGCTGTTCTGACCTTGATTTGTTGTTCCAAACTTACAAAATGACAGTTTTTGAGTCGATGCGTTGATCTCAGGTTTTGATAGCAGACGCCGTTTCTTATGCGCATTAGTTTTGCGCAGGCGCCACACTGACTTTGGAAAAAAACTCGATTTGACAACACAGCTGTTAAACAGCTTTTTATTAGTTCATTCGTATACAACAAAAAGAAGTTTTTTTCATTTTGAACAAGACTACTTATGAAGAAGACCAAAACACAACATCAACGGAAAACTAGAAACAACTGAAGAACTAGGATGCAACAAGGGGAGGAGAAGAGAACAGCTAATCCGTACAACGCGAGCAGACGGCAAGAAGTTTTCAGTTTGGGTGAATGGCATTTATACTTGTCTCGTCATGAAGCGAACTTTTCAACCTAAGTTATAAACGACTACATGAATGTTAGTGCCATGGGTTGTACATCAATACTTCAGGGGGGAAGTGGGGTATTTAGTGTGGAGTTACGAGATAAGAAAAGCCGAATGCAAAACTGAGTTTGTGTTAGTCAAGTCAAGTCAAGTCAAGTCAATATTTATTTTTAAAAAAACCTAGGGTTACATGAATCGGCAACTGAGCTCACACAGGCACACAAAAACGGCTGTTCCGTTTTACTCCCTTGTTTGTACTACATCTTTCAACTTTGGGCATTTTGTGGTGTTTAGGGACAGAAAATAATTGGTTTAGTCCTGTTTCATCGGGAAGTTAGTAGAAAAGGGTATGCTATCGACATTTGTAAAGCTGAAAAACATTCCCGAGAAGAATTTCAAGTTGTCAGTGTATGCTGTTGTCGATAGAAACATCGCCGCGTGGTACAGATGGGTAAACCGGAACCATGCGTCTTTGTTTTTGACAATATGCTTTTGGATATTGAGAAAAATGGCTGACTTCCGTAGCATTATGCTTTGATGATCGGAAGAGACCATCCAATCACAGCCCCCGAATTCACCGACGTGTTCATCAGAATAGCTATATATGACTCTATTTTAATGAATTTTATATATTATATATATATGAATAAAAAAATTAACACAACTTTTGAGGAGATTGTTTTGAAATATTTGCCTATATATATCTATATATATATACGACTAGTGTCTGTCTGTGTGTCTGTCTGTCTGTGCGCGATGCGCGGCCAAGGTTCTCGATGGATCTGTTTCAAATTTGGTGATCATATTCAGGTACACCCTGGACACAACCTGGTCGATGAGATATTTCAACACGTGCTCTCAGCGCGCAGCGCGGAACCGATTTTGGTTCCACCTCAGCTATTTTGGTTCCACCTCAGCTTACCCGGGCCCCCATACCGACACACCATAGCCGCTACACCACATCACAACGCCAAAGTTCTCGGTGGTTCTTTTTCAAATTTGGACACCGTATTCAGCTACACCCCGGACACAATATCATCGATGAGATATTTCAACACGTGCTCTCAGCGCGCAGCGCTAAACTCATGTTCGTTTTTGTGTTCATTTCACCATTATAAGTAACTCTTCCTTATCTTCTCCAGTGTTTGGCGTTTATCTCCCTTCCTTCGTGTGGCTTTCCCGTTCAGTTGTAAGTTACTATTTATTTTTAGAATGTCACTGCGCTGTCCAGAACGCTTCCCTTGCACCCGTAAGTTGTTCTTACTGTCAAAGTGAAAAGGTCGAATCAATTTATAGCCACGCGAAAAATACACTCTCACCTATCTCTATATATTTATAGATACAGATATGCATATATATATACGGCTTCTCTGTGTGTGTGTGTGTGTTTGTGTGTGTGTGTAGGCAAAAACCTATGTATTATAGAGTTCTGTTTGTGATGGGGTCTAGCGGCTTTTGTCTGTATGTATGTTCTGGCATGTGAGAAGCCACAGTAGATAATATAGGGCTAAGAAATAAGCTCTAAAATTCTCAATCCCGTTTGACAGGACTTCGCCTTTCAAAGGTGATTGTGGTGAACCGCCACGCTGTCTGTCTCACCCCAAATTCCCGTTTCTGAGAGTGACTATTTTTAGAATGTCACTGCGCTGTCCAGAACGCTTCCCTTGCACCCGTAAGTTGTTCTTACTGTCAAAGTGAAAAGGTCGAATCAATTTATAGCCACGCGAAAAATACACTCTCACCTATCTCTATATATATATATAGATACAGATATGCATATATATATACGGCTTCTCTGTGTGTGTGTTTGTGTGTGTGTGTGTGGGGGAAAAAACCTGTTGATTGTAGAGTTCTGTTTGTGATGGGGTCTAGCGGCTTTTGTCTGTCTGTATGTTCTGGCATTTGAGAAGCCACAACAGATAATATAGGGCTAAGAAATAAGCTCTAAAATTCTCAATCCCGTTTGACAGGACTTCGCCTGCAGAGGTGATTGTGATGAACCGCCACGCTGTCTGTCTCTGTCTCGCGATTCACCCCGGCGAAGCCGGGTATTCCTCTAGTATCTATATATATATACGACTAGTGTCTGTGTGTGTGTGTGTCTGTGTGTCTGTGTGTCTGTGCGCGATGCGCGGCCAAGGTTCTCGATGGATCTGTTTCAAATTTGGTGATCATATTCAGGTACACCCTGGACACAACCTGGTCGATGAGATATTTCAACACGTGCTCTCAGCGCGCTGCGCGGAACCGATTTTGGTTCCACCTCAGCTATTTTGGTTCCACCTCAGCTTACCCGGGCCCCCATACCGACACACCATAGCCGCTACACCACATCACAACGCCAAAGTTCTCGGTGGTTCTTTTTCAAATTTGGACACCGTATTCAGCTACACCCCGGACACAATATCATCGATGAGATATTTCAACACGTGCTCTCAGCGCGCAGCGCTAAACTCATGTTCGTTTTTGTGTTCATTTCACCATTATAAGTAACTCTTCCTTATCTTCTCCAGTGTTTGGCGTTTATCTCCCTTCCTTCGTGTGGCTTTCCCGTTCAGTTGTAAGTTACTATTTATTTTTAGAATGTCACTGCGCTGTCCAGAACGCTTCCCTTGCACCCGTAAGTTGTTCTTACTGTCAAAGTGAAAAGGTCGAATCAATTTATAGCCACGCGAAAAATACACTCTCACCTATCTCTATATATTTATAGATACAGATATGCATATATATATACGGCTTCTCTGTGTGTGTGTGTGTTTGTGTGTGTGTGTAGGCAAAAACCTATGTATTATAGAGTTCTGTTTGTGATGGGGTCTAGCGGCTTTTGTCTGTCTGTATGTGGCCACACTCAGCACGAGTAATTCACTGCAGTTGCTGGCCCGTAGAGTGCGTTCTTTCACAAGCAAACATGCTGATTACATAGCGACTGCTTTAACGCACCTCGAGCTTACATAGCCAAGTCAGTGCTCAAATAGCGATTTTCTCCCGAATTCCTGAGGGTAAAGGGGGACAATCACATTTTCGTTGTGTCTTAAACACACGACACAGCTCCCTCTGCTCTTGGCGTGGGTCCAGAAAGGGGGCTAGCTGCCCTTGGTGGCGTTCCCACTCGCCCTGCAGGAGTCCTCGTGTTTCTCGGGAGAGAAGTGAAAGTCGCTAGAGGGGTGAGCTTCAGCTCACTCTTTGTCTAGGGACGCTTTTGTTACCCTGCTTTTATCCTGCCTTTTTAACCCTGAGCTGTTTGGCTTGTTTTTTCTTGGTGACCGTACCGTACCTTGTAAGTGATGAGCCAAGTTGCTAAACACAAACTGCCAAACACCACCTTTGCTGATAGGCGGGAAACGTTCATCTGGGTAGATAACTACCTTCCAACGGACACCACTGCTCTGAGGGAGCAAGATTGGTCCCTTAATATGGACCAAACAGCAAGCGGTTCTGACCGCGCCCCAGATATTCCCATGGAATCACTGAATGAGACTGACCGGGCCAGCCGGACTGGTCAGTCCCCAAAATCCAAACAGCTTAATAAAGCAATCACCAATGAGAAAACCAGCATATCTTCTCCTTTCAAGAGAAAGAGATTGCGGGAGGACGACCCTGAGGGGGGGCAGAGCTCTCCGGAATCTCTTCTCTCCCGGGATAGCCCCCCACGCTCTCAGATTACTGATCATTTTGAGGAAGACTTCACCGAAGTCAATCGTAAGAAGCCCAAAAAGAAAAAGAAGCAAAAGGTCCTCTGCGAGGGTCCCCCTCTTCAGGGAAACACAGGTATTTCCCATGCAACATCTGCCCGGGGGGTCGACACCTCCCAACCCCTAACTGAATCACAAGAAAACCAGACAACTCAACAGCCACTACCACCTGCCAATACACACACACACACAAAACAAAGACCCCGAAGAAAACTTCTTTACCAACCCAAGCAACCTCCTCCCTCCTTCTTAGAGTTCCCCGTGGTGGTGCAGGACCTGAAGGAGGGCCCTGCAACATTGCAGGGACTCGGCCTCAGGAGGAAAAAAACTTTTGACCTTGCCATCGGCGAGGTCAAAGAAATACGCATGCTGGCAGCTGGGAGCGTCCTGGTAGGGTGCTCCTCAGCATCACAACAAAACAAGCTATTGAGGCTGGACTCGATCGGCGGCATCAAAGTGAAATGCCACCGTCCGGAGGTAACAACCGAAGGTGTCATTAAACGCATACCCACAATACATTCAGGAACAGACCTGTCTGAGATGGCAGTGGGCGTGCGCGTCCGGATGGAGGATGGGAGTCTTGTAGAAAAGGGCCCCTCCTCGGTTCGATCTTTTCGCCGTCTTCTCCTTAGGGATGGGAAACCGTCTCAGGCGGTCCGTGTCACGTTTACAACGGCAATTCTTCCAGACAGCGTCGTTCTGGAGAGTGAGGTGTACGGCGTCGAACCCTACACTCCTCCAGTGCGGCGCTGTACGAAGTGCCAGAGACTATCGCACCTAAAACAACAATGCAAATCAAAAGTGCAGATCTGCCCCCGATGTGGCTCCAAGGGCCACGACGGAGCGACGTGCACCAAGGCCAAACATTGCGTAAACTGCAAGGGCGAGCATTCCGCCGCTTATCTTGGATGCCCGGAAATGAGACTGAGGCTGCAGGCCAATAAGATCAGGTCGGCAGCATACATACCATATTCTGAGGCCCTGGATCGGGCGCGGCGCGAGCTCGCCAAACAACAAAATAAAACAGCGACTGCCCCAGCGGAAATGAGGGACTCCTTCTGGCGTCCCCCTCCGCAACCGATCCGGCGGACCTCAACCCCCCGGTCCGGGTACTCTTTGGCTGTCCAGAGACCCCCCCTGGGTGGGCAAGTAAATAAAATACAAGAAATCAAAAACAAAATGACCGAACATGACAATACACTCCTTCCAGTTCATGCGGACAGTTCTGCTGCAACCGCGAAGCACCAAACAACTTCGCAAAATCCAAATCCTGGCCCCCAGGCGCCCTGTAAGTCTCAGACGGCTCGGGCAGAGGCGCCGCTTCATGGGACCCCCGGGTTAAAGGCCTCCCTCCTACGCAAAGCCCAGAACAGGAAGGAGGACTCGAAAGAAGAGCAGCTCTTCGAGAGGTTGATGGGGAGAATGGAGGAGGGATTGGCCCAGAGATTCAGAGAATACAAACTTAAAACTGAACAGGAAATAAAGCAGCAGATGAGGGAGGAGCAGGAGAAGGCAGAGCTTGAGCTAGCCGACGCTGCACTAGATAAGCTAAAAACAGGAGAGCAATATGCAAATTTAAATGAACAACAAAGAGGCCTTCAAGGTTTCATCGAGCAGTGCCTCGGCTTCATGGTTAAGGCCAGACAGATGCAGAGTCCTCTCGACCTGATCGACTCCCTCTCAGCTACATACACACAACTCTCCAACACCAAGGTTGAACGCTTCATTCCGGGCGGCGCCACTCTGGCGCTGGGCGCTCTTGCTGGTGCCAAGCAGTTGTCCGTGACGGATATGAAAGCTGTTAAAACCACTTTTTAACCTATTTTAAATCTGCCCTTTAACTTACCTTCTTTGTGCGTGTTAAAATGGCTGAACAAGGTGAAAGCGGTCACGGATTTATCATATTACAGTGGAACTGTCGCTCTATCAACTCTAACTTCTCTCAGCTATATAATTATATATCAAATCACTCTGCTGACATCTTAGTTATCCAGTCAGTCAAGAGAAAACGCTCCCTACTGCCTTCTATAGATGGTTTTGACTTCCCTCCCATAGTAGAGCAAAAGGGCTCAGGGCAACTCATTCAAACAGCTATTTATCTAAAGTCTTCCTTAAATTACAAACCCTTTGCACCTCTCATCCCTAGTTCAGAAAATCTCAGTACATGTGCTGTTGAAATCGAAATAAAAGGATCCAAAAACCTCAACATAGTTAACATATATTACCCCCACGGGTGTAATAAAAAAGGAACTACCGACTGGCTAAAATCCCTGGATCATGGCAGGGCACACTGGTGCGTGATGGGTGATTTTAATAATCACCACCCTCTGTGGGACTCTGCTAACCCTAGATACAAACATGCCAATAGCAACCTTGCTGACGTCATTTTGGAAACTGACTTTTGTATACTAAACGATGGCTCGGCAACCAGACTTCCAGACAGAGCTGACCATTCCCCGTCAGCAATCGATCTCTCCCTTTGCTCAAATGCCATAGTCACTGACATCGACTGGAACGTTTTCCCGGACGCCCTCGGCTCCGATCACTTACCCATTGTTCTTACCTTCCGCCACTTCGCCCCTAATCGCAATAACTCGGAGGTCAGAAAAAAGTACAATTACAAACAGGCAAATTGGGACAGCTTCCGTGCGGAGCTCGAGGGTGTCAGGGAGGAAACTCTCCTTACGGATGACATCGAAGCCTCTTACAATAACATACGTCAATGTATACTCACTGCTGCCAATAATCACATTCCGCTTAAATCAGTAAATCCTAACTGTAAGGCCAAAAGGAATGAGTGGTGGAATGCAGACTGTGATGAAGCCTTGGCAAACAAGCGATATCACATTAGGACATATCTCAGGCACTGCTCAGACGCTAACTTCACGAATATGAAGTCAGCTGAAATACAATTTAACCAGATCACCGCTGAGGCTAAACTTCAAAACTGGGAAAACTTTGTCCACAAAGAAACTAAAGATTACAAAGACTGTGGCAAAATCTGGAAGAAAATCCGCAGATTTAAATGTAGATACAGAACTAAAGAAAAGCCACTACTATCGGGTGATAAAATGACCACAACTGACTCTGAAAAGGCAAACCTATTAGCAGATACCTTTGCCAAAAATAGTCAATCAAAATCCCTAGATACTGAACGACTCAATTATAGGTTAGATCAGGAGAAGGGTTTCACATACCCCCCAGATGACAACCAGTTGCCTATAAACTGCATGTTTAAGGCAAAAGAAGTCCAAAACGCCATCTCTTCTGTGAAAGACCCAAAAAAATCCACAGGTTTAGACCCAATATCATATCACATGATAAAACATCTACCACCTAACTTTGTTAAGTTGCTCACTCAGTTTTTCAACCTATGCTGGTTAAAGGATACTATCCCCGCAGCGTGGTCAGACTCACAAGTAGTAGCAGTATTGAAGAGCGGAAAACCGGGCAATCTACCTGGCAGTTACCGCCCCATATCACTAACCCCCCACCTCAGCAAGATCTTTGAGCGTGTGGTGAACCAGAGGCTGGAGTTCCACCTCAATAAACACAATATCATTCCTACATGCCAGGCAGGTTTTAGGCAAGGTCGTTCGTGTGCGGACCACATTGTGCACGTCACTGAAAAAATCAAAAAGACCTTGGCACATAGTAATAATTCTCTTCTTGGAACCTTCTTTGATATTAAATCTGCGTACGACAGCGTCTGGCATGCTCGTCTACTCCTAAAACTCGGCAGAATCGGTGTCTCTGGCCACATGTACCAATTCATCAAAAACTTCATCAGCAATCGCAAGATGTCTGTCCGGGTGGGCTCTTCGGTGTCCGAAACCCATGCGCTGGACATGGGGGTTCCCCAGGGCAGTATCATCGCGCCAAACTTATTCAGCATCATGCTCTATGACATTACTTCTGTTAAGGTTGACGGTGCCAGTGTACTTCTGTATGCGGACGACCTCGCCTTAATAGACACTAATAGACCACGCCATAACAGAGTTACCAACACTGTTGACTTATCTTCTTACCAAACTAAAATCGACAACCTCTGTCAATATATGTACACCAACGGCTTCCAACTAGCCTCAAATAAAACAGTCTTTCTTGTTGTCTCCCGTAGACAACTGTACAGGAACTGCAGTATAAAGATAGGTTGTGATATTATCAAACCGAGCTCAGAAGTTAAGTTCCTCGGCGTTATCATCGATACCCGACTTAACTGGACCAGTCATATCGAACATCTGATCAATAAGGCCAACAAGGATCTTTATATCATACGCTACCTGGCGTCCCAATCCTGGGCCAGAGGGCGTAAGTGTGTCACAGAGGTAGTGCGGGCATTAATTCGCTCCCGCCTCCTTTACGGGTGCGAAGCTTATTTCGCGACGCGCCCGGCGCTCATGAAAAAACTGGCTATTATAGAGTGCAGGGCGCTCAAAATAGCTCTGGGACTCTCCCAACAAGCGAGTAAGAGTCGAGTCTACAGCGAGTGTGGGTGGCTGCCCCTTGTGGATGAGATAAAACTCCGTTCAGCTCAGTATGCTGTCAGAGCCCACGCGGTAGAGAACTCTGCCTGCGAGGTCCTGACTGACTTTTTTCCTCAGCACCAAAATTATGAGGCCAACACCAAACATAGCACTCAACTCTTGGCCAAAACGCTACCCTTATCCGACACAGTAAACCGCATTCTAGCCGATAGCGGGGTGAAGGTCAGTGAGCTGGCCAGGGTCCCCCCGCCCTCCTACCCGCCTTGGCTTGAGGAAACCCCTACTATCATATACGACAGTGAAGATAATACTACCAAAAAAGATAACCCCGTCTACCTAGCTACTGTTACAAAAGAAACCCTAAACTACAAATTCTCGGAGCATTTAAAAGTCTTTACTGACGGATCCAAATTTGCAGACGGCAGCGTTGGCTGCGCCTTTGTGATCCCAGATCTCAAAATCTCAAGGAAATATACTCTTAATAAAGACATCTCCATATTCTCAGCCGAGCTATTTGCCTTGCTCATGGCATGCACTTTTATAAATGACCTCCCAGTCACACCGCGTGCGGTAGTTTTCTGCTCTGACTCGCGCTCTTCATTACAAGCTCTGCATCGAAACACATCAAATCGGGCAGAGCTACAAAGAGAAATCCTCTTTATATGTCACCAGTTAATCTCATCCGGCACATCCGTATCATTTCTCTGGGTCCCCTCTCACGTAGGGGTCCGGGGAAATGAACTGGCGGATGTCGCTGCCAAAGAAGCGGCAGAATCTAGCCCAGCTAACACTAACATCGGCTACTCAGTAACCGAGTTCTACAGTAAAATCCGTAAACTCATTCGAAGTCAGTACGTAACATCTCTGTCCTATCAACCCATTGATATGAACGATCTACACCCCGATCTCCCAACAAACCTCCTCACTATCTTCAGACGCCTCCGTGCCGGCGGCTGCCGCTTCCATATCTTTAACAAGTCCTGCCATTGTGGAGAACCCTATTCATTTCAACACATTTTCGCTCCATGCGCTACAAATAGAATTACCTTTAAAACCTTATATGACCATATGCAGCTCCATGGTCTGAGTCCCCAGGATTATCTGCGCAGTAGCAGTTCTCTAGGCTGGTCACACAGCTTGCTGCTGTGCCGACTGGTCAGGGACTCGGACATGGGGCTGTGGGTATAACTAAGCCCAGATTATCACATCAGCGTGTTTCAGTTTGAGGTCGAGTGGCTCCCGCCATCCCTCCTGATTCCAGCGACTACCTTCTAGACAACATATCCTCACCCAAGGCCCACTAGTCGCCAAACTGTACATATTGTTTTTATTACCACGGCCTTCGTGGCTTACATCTTAATCCTTTTATTTGTAAAAAGTTTTGAGATTTATTGTTCGTGTTCCTCTTACTTGCTCATCTATTTGGTTTTATTGGTGATCCTGAAAGGTTCCACTTTTTAACTCGATTTGAAATAAAAAAAAAATAATATTACAAGCCCGTTATTCAAGATATAGAATACAGACTTATAATTCTTACCAAGAAACATCTTAACTACTTTTCATTTTAACAAATTCCACAGAGCATTATCAACTCAACCCCACCCCCTGCCCTCCTCTCCTTATTTTTTGTTTCTTTCTTTCCTCTTTTTGAAAGCGGACAAACACTCAAGTCCTTAATGGCTCAAAACCGTAGGACTTTTAATATTAATTTTAACTGTAAAAACTAACTGTCTGAATGTTCTGGCATGTGAGAAGCCACAGCAGATGATATAGGGCTAAGAAATAAGCTCTAAAATTCTCAATCCCGTTTGACAGGACTTCGCCTTTCAAAGGTGATTGTGGTGAACCGCCACGCTGTCTGTCTCTGTTGCGCCGTTCACCCCAAATTCCCGTTTCTGAGAGTGACTATTTTTAGAATGTCACTGCGCTGTCCAGAACGCTTCCCTTGCACCCGTAAGTTGTTCTTACTGTCAAAGTGAAAAGGTCGAATCAATTTATAGCCACGCGAAAAATACACTCTCACCTATCTCTATATATTTATAGATACAGATATGCATATATATATACGGCTTCTCTGTGTGTGTGTTTGTGTGTGTGTGTGGGGGAAAAAAACCTGTTGATTGTAGAGTTCTGTTTGTGATGGGGTCTAGCGGCTTTTGTCTGTCTGTATGTTCTGGCATTTGAGCGATTCACCCCGGCGAAGCCGGGTATTCCTCTAGTACCATATATATAGATATAACAAAATCAAGGAAAAGAAAAGCCAAACAAAGAATGTCAAGTGGCAGCCCAAATTTTCGACCTGTTGCCAGGCCTTCCTCAGGGGCGTGTAATTCTGCGAGACGCCAATTCATGCATCAATTACTAAGCAACTAGATTACTAGATGAATACCCGCTTCGCCGGGAAGAAGTAGAGCCGAATACCCGGCTTCGCCGGAGACCCGGCTTTGCCGGGTGTACACCGGCTTCGCCGGCGCACCATACGAAGGAAGGGAGATAAACGCGCAAAACACTGGAGAAGATAAGGAAGAGTTACTGGGAATAGATGTACAGAAAAACCAAAATCGGTTCAGCGCTGCGCGCTGAGAGCACGCTCGTGTTCAAACTTTTCCACGATTGTGTCCGGGGTCTACCTGAATATGCCCACCAAATTTGAAGCAGATCCATCGAGAACTTTGGCCGTGAATCGTGAACACACAGAGAGACAGACAGACACACACAAGCCGTATATAGATATTATTATAAGATGTTTGGTGGCTTGTTGACAGACCAGCTTTTTTGTTGGTCCGAGGGGACCATATCGTCTTTTGTTTCATCTTTATCGACCAAGGCCGAAGGCCGCGGTTGATAAATATGAGACAAAAGGCGATATACTCCCCGAGGACCAACAACAAAGTGCTGATCTGACAACAAGCTACCAAACATCGTTTTTGTCATCATTTTGGTTGTGCAACAAAATGCACAATAACCCACAGGGAGACGAATTTGTATAATCCAACTCCGGGCCACAAAGCATCGTCACAGTAGCACGAGATAACACGTCAAACTTGTATGTGACGTCACACGTAGCTTGTTGACGCTTTTCTTCCAGTCTGAAAATGTACAGAGCTGTGATCATACCTGTGAATTCAGTAAATGTTGAGCATATTTCTTTTCTTTGAAGTGTTTATGACTTTTCGTTGTGGATTTTGCGATTACAGAGATAAGTTGCAAATTGACCATGAGTCGCCGCGGTAATTATCAACATTGATTGGGTCTTTGAGAGTGAATGCATGCTTACAATCGTTGCCTCGGAAACACAAATTCAAAGCCACGATGGTTCCACACATCAAACAATCAGCCTGATTGGCTTTTACTTTGACAATCCACGTTTCACATGAAAGCTCAAACCCATTCACCACCTCGAGTTATTGCATGGGAAACATGAGATTTATTTCCCAGGTGTTTGTGAATGAAAACTCGTGAAAATGATGACAAATACATATATATATATTTCTTAACAATGAGTTGACCCCTTCTTTGCCCCTGTAGGGTAAGGTTTCCAGGTGTTTTCGTGTTTGTTTGTGTTTTTGTCTTTGTGTTTTGTAATCATATTTCACAGGCTAGTCCTTAAGAGGCGTCACATTGTGCTTAGGCATAAACAAAAAATAGGTGTGGTTACGGTAACTCGACCTACCCTATTTTTAGGGGCCGACCCTATAACTTTTTATTACATTTGTCAACAACAAAAAATAAAATAAAACGAGTGCAGAAAACGCAATGAAAGCGAAATCGCCCGAGTCGCACACTTATTTCCCTGTCAAGTAGGTTTAATTTGTATACATTAGAAACAAAAGAAAAGAAAAAAAAAGTAATTGCCTACCTTCCTACCCTATTTTTTTTGGCTATGTTACCGTAACCACACCTATTTTTGTTTGGCCTTATAGGAAAGGAATATTGATCATTACCAGCAAACAGGATCATTACCTCATAATTCCTCTGTATTGTATCTCCTCCCCCTCCCCCCCCCCCCCCCCCCCCCCCCGACACACACACACCGATTTGTTAATCTGGTTCATTATTGTCATGTCCACATCCGTGAATATTTGTATAATGTTTTATCGTTTGTGTCAGGTAAAATAAGCTTTTGCTGGAGTTCGTGCAGTAGATACTGATCACTTATTTGTTCATGTTATGCATTTAAACAACATGCTGTTGAAACCAACAGGGTCAGGTTCACGGCCATATATCTGTGCAGACTTCCAGGCAAAAATAAAAACATCGTTTTACACGGTGACTCACCTGAATTCAATATTTATCTATTTATTTATATGCGAGATTTATATAGCGCTTGGCGTTCTCTAAGCGCTTTACATATTAATTTCTGCCGTGTGAGATGGAATTGTTTACACAATATATCACGCATTCACATCGGCCAGTAAATCTCAAGCCATTACGGCGAATATTTACTTTTCACGGCCTATTATTCCAAGTCATACGGGTATTTGGTGGACATTTTTTTTTATCTATGCCTATACAATTTTGCCAGGAAAGACCCTTTTGTCAATCGTGGGATCTTTAACGTGCACACCCCAATGTAGTGTACACAATAATAGTGAAGCTATACATTCTGTAGGGAGAATGTTTGCTTCATTCCTTCTGAATTCAATATAGAGGATAGTCTAGATCTGTTAGTTCCAAAATAGAAAACTTTGGGAAATAACTCTGTAAGGTTTGTATGGGTTGTGAAAGAGTCAAGACTCTTGCTTGTAGTGAGGCAAACTTTCCACGTGATATAACAGGCCAGTCACTGGGCCTTCTTTTCTGGTTCGTCTCCTGCTTACTTCTCTGAACTCCTCACCGTCTATTCTCCAGCAAGACAACTCCGTGCCTCTTCTGACTGTCGCATCCTTACCATTCCACACACCAAAACCAAAACATACGGACAACGCACTTTTACTTTCTGCGCACCCACACAATGGAATTCTCTCCCCTTTCACATCCGCCACTCTCAGTCACCCCAAGCATTCAAACGAGCACTTAAAACGCACCTCTTCAGGAAATACAACCCCTGATTTTGTTTTCTCAGTCCATCAGTAGGCTACATGTAGTGTTATTTGTTGTTTTAGTGATTTTTCACCACTTATTTTATTCATGTTTTTATTACTTAGTTAGTGGAATGAATCTTTTGTAATGTATGTTTGAAGGTGTATGCTTTTAATTAAGCGTTGTTGACTATGAATGTAGATGTAAATGCTTGTATAACTGTGTTTTAATTTTAGTGTTATTTGTTGTTTTAGTGATTTTTCACTACCTATTTTATTCATGTTTTTATTACTTAGTTAGTGGAAGAATCTTTTGTAATGTATCTTTGATGGTGTATGCTTTTAATTAAGCGTTGTTGACTATGAATGTAGATGTAAATGCTTGTATAACTGTGTTTTAATTTTAAATGTGTCAAGCGCAAAGAGCATAATTGTAAAGTTATGATGTTGCGCTATATAAATGCTCATTTATTATTATTATTATTATTATTATTATTATTTAAGTTATTGAGACATCCCAGTGCACTAAGGGATTTATAGAGCAAATCGAGAAAATTCATTATTGAACGAAGCGCATAGCGCTGAGTTCAATAATTATT
>NC_090245.1:69503732-69541232 GCF_037325665.1 Littorina saxatilis
TGGAACACACTTGCAATAGCATTTCACAACATTAAATGACACAGTTCGTTGTAATGGCTATTGAGCTTGCGTAATCCACACACCAGATTTCGTGGTTTATTTTTACCCCTGAACCATCGTGGACCCGTGTCACACACTTTCCGACTAGCCATGATTTAATCACTACGTACTATACTCCTCCTTCTCCCCTTTGGGATATTTTGACAACCTACAAAGCATAATGCAGCATAATAACAAAATAGTCGGTCCGCCTCTTTCAATTTCAGTTATTGTGCAACGGGCCGCGCCCGGCAGAATCCGCTCCTGCCTGTGTTTTTGTGTGCTCGTTTCTTGTGTCTTGTTGACAGAGGATAATAGCCAACTTGCACAATACCCCGTTTGAATAGCTCTCCGGTGCGAAAGATGAGAAAGGTTCACTTGCCTGTTTGATCTCACAAGCGCTGGTGTTCTCTGGCTTGTGTTATAAAAAATTTAAAAAAATTAAACTCGATCGCCTTTCCTTTGTGCACGGGCCATGCTTGGGTTTGTTTGTTTGTTTGCTTAACGCCCAGCCGACCACGAAGGGCCACATCAGGGCGGTGCTGCTTTGACATATAACGTGCGCCACACACAAGACAGAAGTCGCAGCACAGGCTTCATGTCTCACCCAGTCACATTATTCTGACACCGGACCAACCAGTCCCAGCACTAACCCCATAATGCCAGACGCCAGGCGGAGCAGCCACTAGATTGCCAATGTTAAAGTCTTAGGTATGACCCGGCCGGGGTTCGAACCCACGAGCTCCCGATCACGGGGCGGACGCCTTACCACTATAGGCCAACCATGCCGGTCATGCTTGGGTACTTTGAGCGAACTTTAGAATTATTCTTGCGGCTATCATTACCGCAGCCCACTGCTCACAGTAAAAATTCACAATTTTCAAGGCGAAGTGTCCGGACTGAAACGCAACCTCTCACAGAGCTATCCGAACATGCCCGCATTTTGCGGCAGATCTCGCAAGGCCACGCAAGTTAACGCACATTTATCGCGCGACTTGGCGGCGCTGACCGATAGGGCAAGTCGCCTATTGTATCTGCAGCCCGCTGCGATTGTTGACAAATGTCTACCCGTTTAGCACCTTGGCGCTGTTTAATTTTGGTATATCTACATTGAAATTGCATGCACGTTCATCTCTTAATTCCGATTTGTTTATTTTTTTCAAAAACGGTCCAGTTGCAAAATCCCTTCCGAATAAAAAAAACCCAAAAAAACACCAAGAAACCTGTTCATTACCACACCGAGATGCAAAATCTCACATTGGCAACGAATTCGCGGTCTTTTAATTCATTTGATCGACTTCTTCTTTTTCCCGTGTTGGTCCAATGAGCGCAGTGATCGTTGAAGCGTGTTATCAGCGGGGTCCAGGTCACAATTATTGAGGGTGCGGGAAGACCGATCGAATGCTCAGGTCGGAACCGACAACAAAGATGACATGATTTATTTTACCATTCAGACTGCCGATGTAACACGTACAGGTTCTGCATCCCAGGGAACGGTCCCCTGACAACGAAGTTAAAAGACTGCGTGGGAACCAGCCACTGGGCTGGATTGGTCAACATTACGAGCAAATCTCCATTTCAACCAATCTGACCGAGAGCTTGGTTCCCACCCAGACCCAGTAAGTAACTTTCTCGTGCACACCTGCCCTGGTATCGAACTGGATAGGCCTACACCAGCTTTCTGAGACGAGAACAATGACGTCATCTTTCTCTCAGTTCCGTATTGATCGCTTGGTCGTTCCCCACACAGCCTCTATAATAGCTTTCCCTGCGTCTTTCACTTCAGTAGTTTGAGTCGCAGGCTACGGTGCTGTTTTCAATCTGGCTTTAACGATATGGGATACTGGGGCAGACAGGCAGTGAAAATGCTTCGATGAGCCAGCACCTTTCTGTATCTGTCCCCTTCTGCCTCTCTGTCTCTCTCTCTCTTAAAGTCGTATTTCATGTCTTAAACTTAAAGTATGTGCATACCTCTGGCTCTGTGTCTGTCTGTGTGTCTGTCTGTTTGTCTGTGTGTCAGTGTGTCTGTCTCTTTCTGTATGTCTGTATGCCTGTCTGTCTGTCTGTCTGTCTGTCTGTCTGTCTGTCTCTCTCTCTCTCTCTCTCTCTCTCTCTCTCTCCCTGTCTCTCTGTGTCTATGTTAGAGCCTCTGTCTCTCTGTCTGTCTCTCTCTCTCTCGCTGTCTCTCTGTCCCTCTCGGTGTCTCTATGTCTCGGTCTCTCTGTCTCTCTCTCTCTCTGTCTGTGTCTATATTAGCGTCTCTGTCTCTGTCTGTCTGCCTGCCTGTCTGTCTGTCTCTCTCTCTCTCTCTCTCTCTCTCTCTCTCTCTCTCTCTCTCTCTCTCGCTGTCTCTCTGTCCCTCTCGGTGTCTCTATGTCTCTGTCTCCCTGTCTCTCTGTCTCTGTCTGTGTCTATGTTAGCGTCTCTGTCTCTGTGTATGTGTGTATGTGTGTGTGTGTATGTGTGTGTATGTGTGTGTATGTGTGTGTGTGTGTGTGTGTGTGTGTGGATGCGTGTGTGTGTGTGTGTGAATGCGTGTGTGTGTATGTGCGTGTGAATGCGTGTGTGTGCGCGCGCGTGTATTTGTATCACTGTGCATATTGTGAATTTTATTCCGATTTAATCAAAGCGGAAAAGAATCAAAGAAATTTTGCTGCACTGTCAAAAGAAGATCAAAGACAAAATGTTTCTGTTGAGCGGCCGTCCGAGGCAGCGAAACCCATTTTGCCTAACACGGGATTCAATCAGCGACGTTTTAGGGAAGCAATGATAAGATCAACGAGCGTGTGCAGTGTGCGTGAACCATTGGCCATTCAGCTTTGTGTTGGATGAATACAACACACACACACACACACACACACACACACACACACACACACACACATATATATATATATATATATATAACAAAATCAAGGAAAAGAAAAGCCAAACAAAGAATGTCAAGTGGCAGCCCAAATTTTCGACCTGTTGCCAGGCCTTCCTCAGGGGCGTGTAATTCTGCGAGACGCCAATTCATGCATCAATTACTAAGCAACACAATACCATGGTTATTTTAGTTACGAATCACAAAGCAAATATTTCAAAAATAAAATTTACATTCAAGCTTAGATCTACTTTCGTTTTGATTGTAATCAAAACAAATGTACACGTGCGAATTCCAAAGTTATTACGTCAAAGGTATACGTATCTTGTAGTGACGTATTCGTCGCTGATGACGTAATTTCAAAGTTCGAACAAAATGGATACTTATTCGTGCCGTGAACAGGCAAAAGTATCATTCTGATGTCTCTTCAATTAAATGCGTAAGTACTTTAACACATTTGTTTATGCCAAAGGTTTGCATAAAGATACAACACTTAACCCTTCGGACAGAATACATAAACAATATGTATCTCAACTATATGAATTCGAAGATCAATAGAGAAGATACACTAAGATTTAGACATCTTCATGCTCATGAACTTTTGATAACATTCCGACAAAACATTCTTCGACGACAAATTTTTACTCTCTCTCTCTCTCTCTCTCTCTCTCTCTCTCTCTCTCTCTCTCTCTCTCTCTCTCTCTCTCTCTCTCTATCTCTCTCTATTTCTCTAATTCACACACACACACACACACACATACACACACACACACACACACACACACACACACACACACACACACTCACACACACACATTGCATGGTCTAAACGAAAGCTGTAATAGAGTGTTTACGGATCAGAATTGAGTCCACTCGGCACCAAAGTTTTTAATTTTGCAATCCAGAAAGACTCTCTTTTCCACCTCTCATCCCGGGTCGAACAAAAGACTCTTTCGATCACAATGCACTCCATATCACCGAGAGAATGGTCGGGCTGGTTGAAGTGCACTGTGAGAAGAGTACCTGTGTTCTTCCCAATGTGTGAGCGGTGGAGATAGAACCTTTCTCTGAGACTGTTTTGAGTCTGCCCCACGTACTGGGCACTGTGGCATTTTTTACACGAAATGAGATAGATAATGTTTTTGGTGTCACAAGAGAAGTGTTCTCTGAGAGTGAAAGTTTCACCTGTTTTACATGAATTGAATGTGGTGGACTCAATCAAGTGTTTTTCACAGATGACACATTTTTTACGCTCACACCTGAAACACCCAGGGTTGTTGTCGTGTTTAGGAGGAAGAACTGTCGGCATTAGGATATTGCGTATGCTCTTACAGTTTCTCTCCCCACAAATGGGCGTTTCAGGCAGAACGTTTTTCATGTGTTCACTCTCGCTGATCAAGCTTTCCTGCAAACCATGCAACCACTGGCCGAGGGGAGGGTTGAGTGGGTTATGATTGATGACGAAAGGGACTCTGTTTGTGGGAGTTTTTTTGCGATATGAAAGAGTCTCCTTTCTGATTTTAGCTGTAGCTTTCCTCCTGCCATCTTTAACAGTCTTTTTGCTGTACCCCCTGGCAAAAAACTGTCTCTCCATCTCATCGCACCTTTGTTGAAATTGCTCCTCTTCTGAGCAGAGTCTTCTGAGTCTCAGAAATTGTGAGTATGGCAAATTTCTTTTTACGTGAGCTGGGTGACACGAGTTTTGGCACAGGTAGGCATGGCTGTCGGTAGGTTTAGAGTACAGGTCAGTCTGAAGGTATCCATCCTTCAGACTGACTGAAATGTCTAGAAAGGAGACTCTTTCTAACGATGAGTGGTGAGTGAATTTGATGGTAGGATGAAGGGAGTTGATGTGTTTTAGGAATGTGTCTAGGTCATCATCTGTTCCTGTCCAAAGCATAAAGATGTCATCAATGTATCTTCTCCATAGTTCAGAGTTAACAGGTACTGGACTTTGTTGGAATAGTTTTCTTTCCAGTGCGGCCATGAACAGGTTAGCCACAGATGGTGCCATTGGTGTCCCCATCGCTGTTCCGTGAATCTGTTGGTACACTTCTTCCTCAAATGTGAAGACATTGTTAGTTAGTACGTGATCAGCAACTTTCACAATAGTCTCTGTTGGTGGCCGATCACCCTGTGGTCTGGAATCTAGCTCTTCCTTGATAGCTGTCTTCATGTCCGAGTGAGGAATGTTAGTATACAATCCAACAACATCAACCGTGACTAGTTTAGTGTTTTCCGGAAAGGGTCCGTGCTGGTTATTCCACTGGTCTATAGTGTTCAACATGTCTGTGGTGTCCTGGATGTAGCTAGGGACGCTTTTCACACAATCTTGCAACCAGTGGTCAACCAACTTTGATAGCTTTTCTGTTGGTCCGTTCACACCGCTCACTATTGGCCTACCCGGAGTGTTCGTAAGGGACTTATGAATTTTGGGTAAAGTATAGAAGCGGTATACATATAACAAAATATAATATAATGTTATATATATAACAAAATCAAGGAAAAGAAAAGCCAAACAAAGAATGTCAAGTGGCAGCCCAAATTTTCGACCTGTTGCCAGGCCTTCCTCAGGGGCGTGTTGTTGTTGTTGTTGTTGTTGTTGTATATATATACACGCGCGCACACACACACACACACACACACACTCACGCACACGCACCATCACACACGCACACACAGACATACACACCAATGAACCAACCAACCATGCTGCAAATAACCAAAGGATCTCCGCTGGATTCCATTCTTGTATATAAGAGCAAGTGAAGAGCGCTGCTGCGACGCGGGCGCAGGTAAAAAGCCAAGTGAGCGGCCCACTGCTGGTCAGTCAAGCATACCTGACATCAGCTCACAATTTAAGACAAAAATGCACCATAAAAAGCATGCAGACCGAGGGGTTGTGACTGGTGGTACCCACCAGCCACAGGCACAGTAAAACAAGTGTTTAAATTATATTTATACTAAATAACACAACAACGAAACGCAAACAAACAACCAAACACAAGCAAACAACAAAACAAACAAATAACAAACACACAAACACACAAAAACTGAACAAATAAACAAAATTATGAACATTTAAACACGCAACGAACACAAGACTTCTTGGACGATCCTCTGAACGGCAAATTAATACACAGTTGGGTGTCCTTCTCTGAATCTTTGTCAATATTGATATCAACGTGTTTGTACGTGGCTGTTACTGTGTTGTTGTTGTTGTTGTTGTTGTTGTTGTTGTTGTTGTTGTTGTTGTTGTTGTTGTTGTTGGTGGTGGTGATGGTGGTGCTGGTGGTGGTGTTGTTCTTGTTGTTGTTGTTTTCGGTTCTTGTGCTTATGCGAATTTTCAATCGATGGCACAACTCAGACATGTTTGCCTACTTCATGCATTTGAAAGTTACATACAATACAATGTTTTGCTCTTTGTTTATTTCGTGTCAAACCATTTACTGGTGTTTTTTTTTCCTCAAATAGTTGTCGAGTTGTGCAGTTTTAGCAGAATGTTTGATTTGGGGATAATTTCCCCTCCAGATGTTTCGCACTATTTTTTTTAAATACGTTGTTGATGGGAGGAAGGCGGAGGAAGTTGGGGAGGTGTGGAGGGAAATGGATGGAGGAATGAGAATTTCAGACTTGACACTCTTGGCAGAATTTGGTGGAAGCGTTTCAAATTAATGTCATGCTACTAGGTACTAGGTCTGCATGGTTTTCCACACGAGGATGTAATTCAACTGCCTGAGCAGGGAGAGATCAAACCGGTGTCATATACTCAAGAATTACCATCACAAAGGTCAACGCGTAATGAATAATTTGAATGACTGTGGTCTGCGTTGGAGAAAGGGGGTGGGAATGGGGGGGGGGGGGGGGGGGGGGAAGTTTACGTACCAGATGTGAGACGGCGATAATTCGATGACAATTGCTCGAGTTATATCGGGAGTACCACCGGATGGCACGCATGTGTGAAGTCATATCCGAAACTGTAATCGTTTTCTCTCGAATTGCATTCTGCTGTTCATGTTCATTTGTATTGCTCTATTATCCCATCGCTGGGAAAATCGGATCGCGTCTTCTTTGTGGAAAACTATCAGCAACAAGAGTCGGGCTTGGCCGAGGTGTATGCGTGTTCAGTTGTAATTCCCCATCCACCTGCATTTCTCGCGGAATGAGCGGTGTTTTGGACGTGCGACGGAGGTGACGAAGAGTTGGGGGAGGGGGCGGGGTGTAGACATATATACCGTATCTGAGTCTGCGCATGAAGTTGACTCCTGTTTGTCCTGCCATGGATTAAAACCCTTGATCCAAGGATCACAAGTCCAGTGTTATGACAACCTTCAATCAATCAATCAATCAATATGAGGCTTATATCGCGCGTATTCCGTGGGTACAGTTCTAAGCGCAGGGATTTATTTTTATATTTAGTCAAGTTTTGACTAAATATTTTAACATCGAGGGGGAATCGAAACGAGGGTCGTGGTGTATGTGCGTGTGTGCGTGTGTGCGTGTGTGTGTGTGTGTGTGTGTCTGTCTGTCTGTGTGTGTGTGTAGAGCGATTCAGACTAAACTACTGGACCGATCTTTATGAAATTTGACATGAGAGTTCCTGGGTATGAAATCCCCATACTTTTTTTCATTTTTTTGATAAATGTCTTTGATGACGTCATATCCGGCTTTTCGTGAAAGTTGAGGCGGCACTGTCACGCCCTCATTTTTCAACCAAATTGGTTGAAATTTTGGTCAAGTAATCTTCGACGAAGCCCGGGGTTCGGTATTGCATTTCAGCTTGGTGGCTTAAAAATTAATTAATGACTTTGGTCATTAAAAATCTGAAAATTGTAAAAAAAAATAAAAATTTATAAAACGATCCAAATTTACGTTTATCTTATTCTCCATCATTTGCTGATTCCAAAAACATATAAATATGTTATATTCGGATTAAAAACAAGCTCTGAAAATTAAATATATAAAAATTATTATTAAAATTAAATTGTCCAAATCAATTTAAAAACACTTTCATCTTATTCCTTGTCGGTTCCTGATTCCAAAAACATATAGATATGATATGTTTGGATTAAAAACACGCTCAGAAAGTTAAAACAAAGAGAGGTACAGAAAAGCGTGCTATCCTTCTTAGCGCAACTACTACCCCGCTCTTCTTGTCAATTTCACTGCCTTTGCCATGAGCGGTGGACTGACGATGCTACGAGTATACGGTCTTGCTGAAAAATGGCATTGCGTTCACTTTCATTCAGTGAGTTCGACAGTTACTTGACTAAATATTGTATTTTCGCCTTACGCGACTTGTTTAATTTTTGTTTGTTTTTATGCAATTTATATCGCGCACATAATCAAGACAAAGATTGCATGTCTGATTGTACCTTCGTCCGGTCAGACTTCTCTTCATCTTGCCCTGCTTCCGTAAATCGTATATTATTTTACACAGGCAAAGGAGTACACCTATTATAATAAGCAGAGTCCGAATGAATTGTATTAGATTGCATTCCAGTATTACTAAACCGTGATCTTATTTTTATATTTAGTCAAGTTTTGACTAAATAATTTAACGTAGAGGGGGGAATCGAGACGAGGGTCGTGGTGTATGTGTGTGTGTGTGTGTGTGTGTGTGTGTGTGTGTGTGTCTGTCTGTGTGTGTGTAGAGCGATTCAGACTAAACTACTGGACCGATCTTTATGAAATTTGACATGAGAGTTCCTGGGTATGAAATCCCCATACGTTTTTTTCATTTTTTTGATAAATGTCTTTGATGACGTCATATCCGGCTTTTCGTGAAAGTTGAGGCGGCACTGTCACGCCCTCATTTTTCAACCAAATTGGTTGAAATTTTGGTCAAGTAATCTTCGACGAAGCCAGGGGTTCGGTATTGCATTTCAGCTTGGTGGCTTAAAAATTAATTAATGACTTTGGTCATTAAAAATCTGAAAATTGTAAAAAAAAATAAAAATTTATAAAACGATCCAAATTTACGTTTATCTTATTCTCCATCATTTGCTGATTCCAAAAACATATAAATATGTTATATTCGGATTAAAAACAAGCTCTGAAAATTAAATATATAAAAATTATTATCAAAATTAAATTGTCCAAATCAATTTAAAAACACTTTCATCTTGTTCCTTGTCGGTTCCTGATTCCAAAAACATATAGATATGATATGTTTGGATTAAAAACACGCTCAGAAAGTTAAAACAAAGAGAGGTACAGAAAAGCGTGCTATCCTTCTTAGCGCAACTGCTACCCCGCTCTTCTTGTCAATTTCACTGCCTTTGCCATGAGCGGTGGACTGACGATGCTACGAGTATACGGTCTTGCTGAAAAATGGCAGCTACTTGACTAAATATTGTATTTTCGCCTTACGCGACTTGTTTAGTATTGTAAGTCCTTATTGCACGATCAAAGGCAAAGATGTTCGGGTGCTTTTTTTCTTTCCAATATACGAGGATTGCTTTCTTCCTCTTTACAAATAAACCTTTTGTTTTAAAATTTTAAGCTTTTTATATTTAGTCAAGTTTTGACTAAATATTTTAACATCGAGGGGGAATCGAAACGAGGGTCGTGGTGTATGTGCGTGTGTGTGTGCGTGCGTGCGTGCGTGTGTGTGTGTGTGTGTGTGTGTGTAGAGCGATTCAGACTAAACTACTGGACCGATCTTTATGAAATTTGACATGAGAGTTTCTGGGTATGAAATCCCCATACGTTTTTTTCATTTTTTTGATAAATGTCTTTGATGACGTCATATCCGGCTTTTCGTGAAAGTTGAGGCGGCACTGTCACGCCCTCATTTTTCAACCAAATTGGTTGAAATTTTGGTCAAGTAATCTTCGACGAAGCCCGGGGTTCGGTATTGCATTTCAGCTTGATGGCTTAAAAATTAATTAATGACTTTGGTCATTAAAAATCTGAAAATTGTAAAAAAAAATAAAAATTTATAAAACGATCCAAATTTACGTTTATCTTATTCTCCATCATTTGCTGATTCCAAAAACATATAAATATGTTATATTCGGATTAAAAACAAGCTCTGAAAAATAAATATATAAAAATTATTATCAAAATTAAATTTTCGAAATCAATTTCAAAACACTTTCATCTTATTCCTTGTCGGTTCCTGATTCCAAAAACATATAGATATGATATGTTTGGATTAAAAACACGCTCAGAAAGTTAAAACAAAGAGAGGTACAGAAAAGCGTGCTATCCTTCTTAGCGCAACTACTACCCCGCTCTTCTTGTCAATTTCACTGCCTATGCCGTGAGCGGTGGACTACGAGTATACGGTCTTGCTGCGTTGCATTGCGTTCAGTTTCATTCTGTGAGTTCGACAGCTACTTGACTAAATATTGTATTTTCGCCTTACGCGACTTGTTCCTTTTCACTTCACAACAGGCTCAGGCATGTTGTTTGGTATCTGTAATCGCCAGAGTGTCGAAACTTCTTTCAAATCGCTCAAACAATGTTGCCGTCCTTTCGGTAAATCTGCCGAACTATTTTACGTCGACGGAAACGTGGTGTAATGATGCAAAGAGTGCCCTAAACTTCCTCAAAGTACATGTATTCCCAAACTTGTGGCTGATGTGCCGAAGTATACACATCCAAGAAACATTTCCGCCTGAGGCCGGCAGGCAGGCAGGCAGACAAACGCAATAAAAACGGACAGCGAAACAAACAAGCAAATTCATGAAGATAGCTGTACATCAAACAAGCACTCGCAAAAAAAAAAAATTCTGAATCAATTGCAACAAACAAGCAAAGGCGACCCACTCAAGTCATCCATCACCCTTCCCCTTTAAGACACAGGGATACACTTCATGGTCTCCAGCAACACCAATTTGCAGCGAAAAGACATTGACACATCACTATTCTTGACCCGAAATAAGACGTAACAACACTGCATGAAAAAAAGTGGAACAGCTGAAAAAACACACGAAACAAAACCAAAGAAAGCATAGCAAAACAGAACAGAACAAATCGAAAGGTAACGAAACACAGAAAATGGAGCGAATCGAAGCAGAGCGTTTAATATTGTGCTTCTTTAGTGCTCCTTTTTTTTAAAGGGAGGGTGGGAGGGGGGGGGGGGGTACCTTAAACAAAAAAAATTGGGAAATATTGTAAAATAATGGATTTCAAAGGGTGGCAGATCTGTCATGCACTTTTTCTCTGAACCGCCTTAACGCATGTGGAAGATACAGCACAGAACGAGGATTGTTCTTGCCAACTAGCAGAGTCCGAAATTGTGATTGCTGAGGAGGCATTAATGACGTGCCGGATGGTAATCCAAAAAAACAAAATGTGTCATCACACAAAGCAATGAGAAAGAAAGGTCGATTTGAATTTGTCTCAAAATCAGGTTGTAGTCAAACAGAAAGTAGGACACAATGTTCAGTTGTATAAATGCACATGCACACACTCACATACACATACACACTCACACACGCACACACACACTCACACACGCACACAGTCACACACACACACACACACACACACACACACACACACACACACACACACACTCATTCTGCCTTTCTTGGTATGAAAATATCAAGCTACTTATTGCAGGAATTCAAGGTACGTAAGGATTCACCAGAGAACGTAAAAGGGTTGACAACAAACAAAAACAAAAGTGCACAGGCATATACAGTTGCAAGCAAAGTATCACATTCTTGATTCGTAAAACGTGAGAAGAAAAGAACAACAACAAAACTTCCTTGTTGTTTTTTTCTCACGTTTTACGAACCAGGAATGTGATACTTTTTTACGAACAAGGTATATTTTCTGCATGGGTTAAAAAAAAGGTGGTTAGCTGCTGTAGTTTTGTTGAAAGACAAGTTCAAAGACACTTTTTATTTTACAGACAGGGTATAGATACTTTGTACATGGGTTTTGTCATAGGTGTTGGGCTGCTGTAGTTGTGTTGAAAGACAAGGCATGTTTTGTTTAAAGACAAGGTGTTATTTTCAGGCCATGAAGGCTACGCACACGTACCTAAGATAAGACAAGCGTATAAGACTTTCACGCCTTTCAAGTCTTAGACGTTTTTCTGCTTTGGCATTTTTACAAGAAAAAAGAATTTTATTCACGCTACCCTTACACTCACTTTCCTTGAGTGCATGGGAGATGGCCAACAGCTAATCTGTCTGGACAATGCACCCGATGAGCATGCTTCCCGGGGCTTAACCTGCCGTGATACTATGGCAATCCGAATGGTGCAAATGTCCCTTTTAGCTCTTGATGTCTAAATAACACATTATTTAGCTAAATAACGCGTTATTTAGCTAAACAATGCTTTATTTAGCTATATCATGCATTATTTAGCTAAATAATGCATTGTTTAAATTAAACAATGCATTATTTACAGATACAGAAAAAAGAGAGCCCAAAGCACTAAATAATGCATTGTTTAGCATAAATAAGAGATTGTGTTTGTAAATAACTCATTATTTATAAATAATTACGCGTTTTCTCTAAACAATATATTATATGTGAGTTGTTCTTCAGTACTGGTGACAGAAAGGGGGAGAAGTGGTCAAAATTCAAATCTCTAGTTTTGTTTTTGAAATATTGCTTTTCATAAAGCAGAAATACTGTAGTATCTGTTGTACATAAGAAAAAATCACTGGTTCACATGGTTCCTACATAATCTAACTTTTAAAGCTGGTTCTTGTGTGTCTGTGTGTATGTTTGTATGATGACGATAGGACCCGAAACGGCTGCACGGACTGAGACAGGAATTGCAGAGAATGTTCTTTGCCACTCGAGTCGTGTCATAAGGTACTTTTGGAATAGCAAATTTGAAAGGATTCTTCAAAAAACGGCGGAAAACATTATATACCCTGTGAGCTATCGAGGATCCTCCCCGTCTGGGCTGTCGAAACATGGTCTTGTTAAAAGACGTTTTCAAATGCGGTTAACGGGGAGATACACTCGAAGCACATTTAGCGAAGTTATGTTGCCAAATCATCAAAGATCAACATTTCACTACACGGATCGATGCACACAGTCGAAATAGATGTGACTTTCACACGACCGAAGACTACTTACTAGCAGACTAGCAGACGACAAGATCTAAATATTTAGATCAGTGTAAGAGCAATCCGTTGAAGAACAGTTACTCCGCTTATTCGTCTTCAGTTAAGCTTATTTCCCCTGCCATAAGTTTCCTTGCAGATCTGCAGTCGCGTAGTGAAATGAACTAGTGTCATCGGAAGATTCTTCTCAGTCAATGATCAAAGCACAGTAAGTTCTATGCTGACAAAAGTCACTTTCGGACAACACGACGATTGACTTAATTTATGAGCCCAAAGGTAACAATATCGACAAGAATGTACGCATTTGACATTAAATGAAACATTCATAGACAGTTTCCAACTCACCAGATCTGCCAAAGAGCCGTCATTCGTGAAAAAACGATGATTTTAATCAGACAGGTATCTGAAACAAGCCTTTGGTCACCTGCGTTATTCCTTCCAAGGCGACGTGACGGCGCCACATTTGTTTGTTTATGGCTGTTTATCGCGAAACAACACAGTTGAAATGTGTGTGTAAAATACCACAAATTTGTGGTGAATCAGTTCGTCATCTGCGTTTCGATTGTAATTAAGTCAGATTGGAGTTACTTTGAATCGAAGGCGAGGGTAACCTGCGTTATTTGTGGGACATCGTGAACAAATTTGATTGCAATATTTTATACAGAAAGTAAATTTCAATGATTCTGGCTCAGACTTGTAGATCTGTTATGCAGTGTGTTGGTAGTGTATCTGCTTTTCTGCTATGAAGCTCATTTGGAGTGATACGCTGATCGAAGTGGGGTACCCTATGTGGGACATCAGCCGTATGCAGATTACGCCTCAGAACACTCTCGCATTTCACAAAGACAACAATAATTTGCAACATTTCAAGAACTGCATCAGTTTTATTAGATACTATTTCAACAACAACAGCACAAACACGACTATTATCAACAACACAGAACGGGAGGTAAGTCTTCAAAGACGCACCAAGTGTGCGTTCCCGTTTTTGGACGCCATTTTTGCTGGCATTTTCACAGTAAATCTTAATATTTCCATATCTATTGAATGATTTTGGTATTTTCTTTGATTGTGCCGATTCTCCTATCTCTCTGGCATGTACTGGGTGCTTTGTGACCAGTTTCTCCCCTAGACTGTATTGAAAAATGCGTCCGTGTGAGCTGACCCCCACTTGTGACCAGTAGCAAAGAACAACTCATGTAAATAAAGTGTTATTTAGATAAATGAAATATTATTTAGATAAATAAAATATTATTTAGATAAATAAAATATTATATGTAAATAAAATATTATTTATCTAAATAAAATATTATTTAGATAAATGAAATATTATTTAGATAAATAATTTATCATTTAGATAAATAATTTATTATTTACTGTTTTTGCCTTGAAATAGTATTATTACGCTAAATAATGCTTTATATAGCTATATAATAGGTTTCCGCTATATAATTCATGATTTGGTAAATAATACATTATATACCGTAAATAAAATATTATATACCGTAAACAATTCATTGTTTAGCGCATCGCGAAGCAGTTTTTTCTCTTGTTGTTTTTTTTCCACGTGTTTCCTTGGATCCGAGAGAGCGCTGTTGATTCTCCACTGTCTTGGCAAACCCAGTATCCGGTACTCCACATCCGGTTCCGCCAAGGGACTGGGTGGCCGAGTGGTAACGCACTTGCGCTCGGAAGCGAGAGGTTGCGTTTCCAGGCCTGGGTCAGGCCGCAATTTTCTCCCCCCTTTCCTAACCTAGATGGTGGGTTCAAGTGCTAGTCTTTCGGATGAGACGAAAAACCGAGGTCTATGCTTGGCGCTGGTGGACAATATTCACTTTTTTGTCCAAAAACGCAAGTTTTGGCCCAAAAAGACAAAGATTTGGCCAAAAAACCTACACATTTGGCCAAATAAAATAGATTTGGCTATAACTGTTTTTTAGGCAAAACTTTCTATGTAAAAGTTTTGGCCAAAACTGTTTTTGTTAGCTAAAACGGGAGATTTGGTCAAACTTCTGCCATAAAAAGATTTGGCAAAAAAAAGATTTGGCCAAACAAAAAAGATTTGGCCAAATCTTCACTTTTTTGGCCAAATCTTTTTTTGTTTGGCCAAATCTTTTTTTGGCCAAATCTTTTGTATTTGCTGGCGCTGGGGGACAATATTCACTTTTTGGGCCAAATCTTTTTTGGCCAAAACTTTGCTTTTTTGGCCAAAACTGGCGTTTTTGGCCAAAACTATACTTTTTTGGCCAAAACTTTGCTTTTTTGGCCAAAAATGTACGTGTTTGGCCAAAAAAGTGTGCTTTTGGCAAAAAAAGTGAATATTGTCCACCAGCGCCTAGCAGCTTGGCGCTGGTGGACAATAGTCACTTTTTTTGGCCAAAAACGCACTTTTTTGGCCAAAACTGGCGTTTTTGGCCCAAACTAGCATTTCTGGCCAAAACAATACTTTTTTGGCCAAAACTTTGCTTTTTTAGCCAAAACATAGCTTTTTTGGCCAAAACTTAGCTTTTTTGGCCAAAACTGGCGTTTTTGGCCAAAACTGGCGTTTTTGGCCAAAACTATACTTTTTTGGCCAAAACTTTGCTTGTCTGGCCAAAAAAGTACGTTTTTGGCAAAAAAAGTGTGCTTTTGGCCAAAAAAGTGAATATTGTCCACCAGCGCCTAGCAGCTTGGTGCTGGAGGACAATATTCACTTTTTTGGCCAAAAACGCACTTTTTGGGCCAAAACTGGCGTTTTTGGCCAAATCCGACAAAACTTTGCTTTTTGGGCCAAAGCTTTGCTTTTTTGGTCAAAACTTTGCTTTTTTGGCCAAAACTGGCGTTTTTGGCCAAAGCTTTGCTTTTTGGGCCAAAACTTTGCTTTTTTGGCCAAAACATGCGTTTTTGGCCAAAAAAATGAATATTGTCCATCAGCGCCAAGGGGTACTCAAAGATTTGGCCAAAAAAAAAATTTTGGCCAAAACTTTCAATGCAAAAGTTTTGGCCAAAAAAATATTTGGCCAAATCTAAAACATTTGGCCAAAAAAGTGAAGATTTGGCCAAATGTTTTAGATTTGGCCAAATATTTTTTGGCCAAAACTTTGCACTCAAAAGTTTTGGCCAAAACATGTTTTTGGCCAAAAACACACTTTCTTGGTCAAAAACGTACATTTTTGGCCAAAAAAGTATGTTTTTGGCCAAAAAAGTGAATATTGTCCACCAGCGCCAAGCATAGAGGTCCCTTCGTGTACACTACATTGGGGTGTGCACGTTAAAGATCCCACGATTGACAAAAGGGTCTTTCCTGGCAAAATTGTATAGGCATAGATAAAAATGTCCATCAAATACCCCTGGGACTTGGAATAAAGTTAAAAAAAAATTCCATCTCACACGGCATTAAGGCTCAGGAAACATGAATACACGCATGCAGGAAAAAAAAATATGGGTAGCGCCGTGTGTATGGCAGCTCGCTTTCCCCGGGGAGAAAGCAGCCCGAATTTCCATGAGGGTAACCTCACTGGACTGTAAATCTTATCCAATCCAATCCAATCCAATCCAATCCAATCCAAATGTAATCAAAATGGCTACACAAGCACAAGGGAACGTTCCCGCTGAATTGATCAGAACTCTAACTACAGCGGTTGTCCAGGAACTGGCACTGCAAAGGGTTCGTATTTTAAAGTTTTATGGGGGAACATCTTTTACATCTGGACATGGAGAATGAACGACTGCGAACTAAATTGCTGCTGTTGTACCATCAGTTGAAGTTAGCCACCTGACAAGAAGATGGTCGGAAGCGAAGCGGATGTAGCTTTAGTACGCCGAGACAGATGCTAGTTGTCTGATTGGTCAGTTTGAGAATCAACAGAGCTCTCGTGGATCCACGGAAACACGTGGTAAAAAACAACAAGAGAAATATCGGCTTCGATGCACTGCGCTAAACAATGAATATTGTTTACGGTAAATAATATTTTATTTACGGTATATAATGTATTATTTACCAAATCATGAATTATATAGCGGAAACCTATTATATAGCTATATAAAGCATTATTTAGCGTAATAATACTATTTCAAGGCAAAAACAGTAAATAATAAATTATTTATCTAAATAATATTTTATTTATCTAAATAATATTTTATTTATCTAAATAATATTTTATTTACATACAATATTTTATTTATCCAAATAATATTTTATTTATCTAAATAATATTTTATTTATTTAAATAATATTTTATTTATCTAAATAACACTTTATTTACATATAATATATTGTTTAGAAAAAACGCGTAATTATTTATAAATAATGAGTTATTTACAGACACAATCTATTATTTATGCTAAACAATGCATTGTTTAGTGCTTTGTGCTCTCTTTTTTCTGTATCTGTAAATAATGCATTGTTTAAGTTAAACAATGCATTATTTAGCTAAATAATGCATGATATAGTAATAATGCGTTATTTAGACATCAAGAGCTAGAAGGGACATTTGCACCATTCGGATTGCCATATGATACGCCGTTGAATTCTTCAGGTGTACAACTTCTTTGTAACGACTGAAGCGAACGAGAAGATTTCACGCGGAAGGGGGTCAAGGACTGAATGATTATCCACTGTTTTGCTGCCCGACCTCTTTTTCTCACAATCACTCCGCTTCCTGTCTTCTTCTTGTTCTTTTTCTTTTCATGGGCTGAAACTCCCAAATTCATGGTTTTTTTTGGCACGAGTGGACTTTTACGTGTATGACCGTTTTTACCCCGCCATTCAGGCAGCCATACGCCGCTTTCAGGGAAAGTATGCTGGGTATTCAGTTCGTGTGTCTATACTCTGACATGGATTACATGGAAGTACGCATACATATAGGTGAGTGCAGTCAACTGTCTGTGACAAAGATGCATGGTTTACCTTGAACCCTATACCTACCCTGTTCTCTTACTGTTTGCTCCGCGTCCATCCAACCGTGAACGAATCGGAGACAGGTACCGGCCTTTCCTCACACAGCATTTTCTTCAGTATGGCTTCTCTTATTTGTATTAGCTGTCTGTGACAAAGATGCATGGTTTACTTTGAACCCTACTTACTCTGTTCTCTCACAATTATGTTTTAGTGTTTGGTGCAATTCTTAATTGACATGTTAGTAAATGTGATGTATTTTATGTCTGTCACCGCCGACACTGCATGGCAATTTTCCTTGTTTTTGTTATAAGGAGAGTAACATTTTGAGTCTTGAGTCTTGAGTTAATACCTTAGGGTTTTCATGCGCCACGTTCCATTGCACGCGAATGCTTCGCCATAAAATGCCTTGATGCCTATGATGTGATAGCCTTTCAGAGAGAGGGCACCAACCAATTAACAAGACCTTCGTTTACCCCTCTGTTTATTATCGTGACCAAATAGGCCTATCATAAAAAAAACTAAAAAAAACTTCTGCAATGCAGGTATTTCGAGAGAGGAAACAAACTTGAATCGGTCTCGCATTGGCTAAAAGGTTTGAAGCGCGTTTAATTCCAGAAAAACAACAACAAATTATCGCAGCTTACCATGTACACCGTCTCGGTGTCCTTGACATTCCTCCTAACCGCACTGAGGCCAGATAGCCAGCACTAGGATCACACCGTGTGCTAACTTTTGGCTCCACTAAGCATGGTATTGTCTGTTATTTTCGAATGAATGGCGGTGCATGAAACATACCCATGCGTCCAGTTCGTGTTGGTGCGAAAACGGGTGTTCTAGAAAGAAAAAAAAAGGATCCCCGACTCATTCAACTTACGCTGAAATCGGAATTTTTAGTTTTTCGATCGGAGTAGGTCATTTGGCTTTTGAGAGTCGCTCAACTCTCCCCCTCCTCCCGGAATTTAAATTTTTCGGCGGAGTTGTGCGTGTTTTTGAGTGCAAACCATGCACGTTTTAAAGTGCTTGGATGTTGTTATTCACGAGTTTCAAGGATTTCACTGAGAACGGGTTGAACTAGGGGAGGGTGGGGCAGGTAGGATCAAAAAAATCCTTTTTCACTCTCATTCAAAGATTAACCAGTGAAAACATTTCAAACAACTTTTTAAGAAAACTTTAATCCTTTTGCAATACAATAATTCAACATTCGAAAATAAATCGTTCTAATCATGAGAGATAAACGATAAATAAAAAGGTCACCAAAAATACCCAACCTGCCCCACCACGGGGCAGGTTGGGTACCCCTGTGGGGAAGGTTGGGTCAACTTGAGAAAAACAGCTATTATCCTGCCAAAATAAAGGTAAATTAATAAATTGACTAGCTGAACGATACCACAATTAACCCGTGTATATAATTGAGATATGAAAACAACCAACCAAACAAAGAAGAACAAGAAAATTGCCAATAGTAACAACTTACCAAAAACAAACACGAAGCAAAAAATAATATTAAAAAACATCAATGGAAAATAACATAACTTCGCATGTCTGTGCGTGTTGTTATTAAAAACATAACTGAAATAAGAGGTCAGGGTTGAATACAAATGGTGCCGTTGCTGTTGCAATAAACAAAACCTGTCATTCTGTAACACAAACAATATTTATAACTCATACACATGAAATACACGCACCCATCAACACATAATCGCGCGCGTACATACAAACAAATTCACCTATGATTCATATTTCATGCAATAACAAATTTATCCTACATACGTGAGAGAGACACTCGTGAGATAATAATCGTTCAAATCACACGTGTGTATATCATGTAAATGAGGTCATGTCAAGCAAGTCTGGCAGGGACCTGTTTTTTCCACTGCTTACAGGGCTGAATATTGGCGGTCGCCCGATCGCCCCCGGCGGGTTCAAATCGCGTCGGGCGGGTTCGAAATTCTGCTGAAATCGCCCGCCGTGCGGGTTCAAATTTCGCTGAAGCACAAAGTCGTCTGTCACTTCTCTACTGCCGACTCATCCCCCCCCCCCCCCCCACTTTGAGAAGGACTCAGGACTACCACCAGTCAAGGCCAGACAGTGGCTAGATAGCTACCCCCTCCGCCTCACTTGACCGTGTCATCACCCCTCCAGTGCCACGAGCCGCTGGCGATTGCACCGGCAGTCAAAATAGCTACTACCCCCCCTCCCTCCCCCCTCTTTGCGCTATTCACTTCAACCCCTCTCTTATCTTATTCTGCGCTGACCAATCCTTCAGAGACTTTCCTCTCATATAAAAACTCGGTCATTGACCCCGGGTAAGAAGGTCAGTGTCTGGACAGGCAGCTGTGTTCAGATTGCAAGTACTGATCATTGACCCAGGTCTCAAGGCCAACCAGCTTTTACAATGCCTCGACTGCAGGACATTTTCAGTTAAATACACGTAAGTAAAATATGTAGGATAAACAGAATACTACATGGCTTTCGCTCGCAGTTCAATATTAAATTAAAAAAACTCGTGTAAATCTGGTACGACACAGCAAGCCATGTAGTATTCTCTATATGTAAAGAAGGGGCAGGTTGGGTAATGACGGGGCAGGTCGAGTCACTGACCCAACCTGCCCATACCCTACCTGCCCCGCACAGGGTGCACAAAGAAATCGGTCTGTTACGTTTCGATTCAATTTAAATACGAATTTAAACAGCACAATTCACTTCTAAAATGAATCAGGTGTGTATACTAAAGATATCATCCATGAGCACCCTGTTAATCCACGTATAGAACAAAAAGTATGAGAGTCAAAAAAGTCACTTACTGTCAAATTTCATGGTGAAACCACCGGATCCATACTTGCACATCACTACCATTCAAACAAATTGGCGATAGGGACGCACTGGGACATTCAAAAACATAGATCGGAAACGAAACGGGAATATCTTTTCAATTGTGAGAGTTATTCAAGGTGACCCAACCTGCCCCTGACCCTACCTGCCCCACCCTCCCCTACCTGACTGTTTACGCTGGGCTTCCTGCGCTGCTGTTTATAGAAGTAAACAAATTGTTCCTGTCTTCAGTTAGTTTATCTTGCGGGATAAACATTTCAAGAAGCCACTTCGGAGTGCACTGGTTTTGCACACGCCGTCCGATAATGGAAGCCAAATGTTTAATTGACGTTTTATTTCTGGGTGGAATTCAAAGGAAAAAACATAAGGAATGTCGGACTTTTTGGAGAAGTTCATCGTTTCTGTGAAAACATATGCTGGAAATATGAGAGGGAGAAGGAAAGAGAGTGTGGAGAGACTGAAAGAGAGAGAGAGAGAGAGAGAGAGAGAGAGAGAGAGAGAGAGAGAGAGAGAGAGAGAGAGAGATTGATTGATTGATTGATTAAACTTTATTACAGAAGGATGGAGATTTTAGGCATTGCCTAGTCTTACAATCTGTCCTTGCAAACAAAGACGAGAACAAAACAACACATGAAAAGAGTATATGGACACTACGAATTTGACGAAACATACATATGGTAATAAGTAACATTCAAAAGCAAATCAAAAGTTATAGATTAACTAAATAAAAACTATGAAGTATAAAGATAGCAAAAGTAACAATGATAATAGCAATGAAGGCAATGATGATGATTGCATGGTAATAAGATTAATAACAATAAAATAATGATAATGATAATAATAACACTAATAATAATGATAATAATGAGTGCAAAGTTACGTTCAAAAGAACATGAGGTCCTGAATAAAAACAACAACAGCAAGCAAACAAATAGCAAGTCAAGTGTAGAAAAACAACAATCATAAAAAGAGAATCGTATCCCGTATCTTTTTCCATGCATAAATTGCATACACGCATGCTAATATACATGTGAAGCTATAAGATAACGTTTATGTATTGATTAAATTAGGGTGGTTTAAGATATCGGAATAAACCAATTTACGAGAGAGAGAGAGAGAGAGCGAGAGAGAGAGAGAGAGAGAGAGAGAGAGAGAGAGAGAGAGAGAGAGAGAGAGAACTCAGAACTCAGAACTTTATTACATAAGGATAAAGGTTTTAGGCTTAGCCTAATCTTCCAACCTGTCCTTGGAACATATACAGAGAATAATTGTAAACGAAAGCAAAGACTGCGCACATACACACACACACATCCACACCCACGTATACACACACACATGCACACATAAACACACACACACACACACACACACACACACACATGCACACACACACTCACACACACACACATGCACACACACATGCACACACACACACACACACACACACATATACACACACACATGCTCGCGCGCGCGAGCGTGCGCTCGCATATCTACACACAAGCACATGCTATCATTTCATACCTAAAAGGAACAGTATCTAATCAAAGTATTAAACTAGTAAAACATCAAAATAATGGTCGAGTATAAACATAAAAAACAAAACACTTAAGAGCATTGCATACATTATCCGAGTACACAATGGAAACTAGACAGCAGGGGCAGTTTATAGTGTGCTCAAATGTGTGTGCAACTGCCTTTTGAAGGCCTTTAATGATGCGGATCGTTTGATTTCTATTGGCAAAGAATTCCACAGAGATGATCCTGAAAAAGCTAAGCTGGATTTATAAAGATCTATACGAGGAATTGGAGGAAGTAAATTTTGAGACCCATACCTCTTCGTAACATGTGTAAAATGGGATTGCACATAACTGGGCACATCGCCATGAACTACTTTATACATAAAGACAGCCTTATTGTATGCAAGGTGGGTTTTTAGGGGAAGGAAATTAAGGATGTTTAACTTCATTTCTGTAGACATGTGCGATTCATACAGGATAAGTTTTGCAGCACGACAGTACAAAGAATTGAGTTTTAATAAGTGAACATCGCTGCAGCCATCCCACAATGTCGAAGCAAAATTAATATGAGGCATTATATGAGCATGAACGAACATTTTTAATGTTTCAGACTTCGCATAATGTTTGAGTTTTGACAGCAAATACAAATTCCTTGATAACACTTTGCAGAGGTTGCTTATGTGTGTTTGCCATTTCATTTCTTCATCAACAGTTACACCAAGTATGCGGTGTTCTTTAACTTGCTGTATTTGAGTTGTACCTAAGGTCAGTTGTAATTTAAGAGGACTTAGCTGATGCTTTTGTCTTGTGGTAATAACAATGCTTTTAGTTTTTTCTGGGTGCAGTATCATGGCATTTGATGTGCACCATTTCGCAACTTCGTCCAAAGTGTTCTTCAGGGAAGAATTTACTGATTCCAACGAGGTGTTACTGGTATGGATAGACGAATCGTCTGCAAAAAACTCGCATTTGACTTTATCATCCGATACATGTAAAGGCAAATCATTAACGTAAATACAAAAGAGAATAGGTCCTAATATAGACCCTTGAGGGACGCCATGTCTTACTAGTGCAGTAGACGAATTCTGGCATTGTAGAGTGACATACTGTGTCCGGTCAGCAAGATACGATTTAAAGAAGTCACAGACCGAATCGTTTCTCAAATAATAGTGTAATTTTTTCAGCAATATGGAATGATCGACTAAGTCAAATGCTTTCTTAAAGTCCAAAAACAATGCTCCTGTAACTTCAGACTTCAGAGAGAGAGAGAGAGAGAGAGAGAGAGAGAAAGAGAGAGAGAGAGAGAGAGAGAGAGAGAGAGAGAGAGAGAGAGAGAGAGAGAGAGAGAGAGAGAGAGAGAGAGAGAGAGAGAGAGAGAGAGCAAGAACAAGAACAAGAACAATTCTTTATTTAACGAGGGTAATAGAGTAAGCAGTGATCTGCTTTTTTACATCTGGCCCTCGCCCTAAAGAGGGACTAGTCTAAAATTGTTAAAGAATAAGCAAGTAAAGAAAACTACTGCTACATGATTATAATAAAATGAAAGTAAGAACATATCATCAATTTATCAAGAGAGAGAGAAAGAGAGAGACAGAGACAGAGAGAGACAGAGAGAGAGACAGACAGACAGACAGAGAGAGAGACAGAGTGAGAAGAAGAGAGAGATACTGAAGTAAAGGAAAGAGCGAGCAAGAGAGAGACAAAGTGCGAGGGTTAGAGATATAGTGAGAAAGTGAGATTGAGAGCGAGAGACTGCAGTCATTAGGAACCCCCACAAAGGATAGGGAGGACTTGTGCAGAGAGAGAGAGAGAGAGAGAGAGAGAGAGAGAGAGAGAGAGAGAGAGAGAGAGAGAGAGAGAGAGAGAGAGAGAGAGAGAGAGAGAGAGAGAGAGAGAGAGAGAGAGAGAGAGATAATTGAATTGAATTGAACTGAATTGAATTGAATTGAAATTTATTTTACGAGGGTGACAGAATAAACAATGTATACATGCTTTTTTTTTCATCTGGCCTTCGCCCATTGAGGGGTAACAAACAAGAAGAAATAAAAGATAAGTTTAACTATAGTACAAATGACATATTTACCATAATTAACATGTCAAGCAACCAATAAGACATTTTAAGATGCATTGTGATTCTTATATATATTCATGTTTTTCAATATAATCAGAGAATACAGTTATATTTTGTCAGCTCCTTGATAATATTTCTTATAAGTTTTGTAAAAGAAACAGCATGTAATATTCCTTGAATGATGTTTCATGAATTCGTAATTTAATTATATTTGGAATGGCGTTCCACATAATTGCTCCAGAATATGATAGACTCGACTTGTACAGGTCAATTCTTGGAGTTGGGGTAATTAATTTGTTACATTTTCCATAATGATTTATTGTGAAATTTGAGGCAATGAGTGTAGGTGCATTCCCTGACATAATTCTATACATCATCACACCTTTGTTATATGCAAATCTATCTTTGATAGGAAGAATTTGCAATCGTTTATAATCAGTCATGGAAAGAGATGTATTTTTTAAAATAATTAATTTAACAGCTCGTCTATGTAAACTGCCCAAGTGTTTCAAAGTATTTGCACTTGCAGAGTCCCACACTGTGGAAGCATAGAGAGAGAGAGAGAGAGAGAGAGAGAGAGAGAGAGAGAGAGAGAGAGAGAGAGAGAGAGAGAGAGAGAGAGAGAGAGAGAGAGAGAGAGAGAGAGAGAGAGAGAGAGAGAGAGAGAGAGAGAGAGAGAGAGAGAGAGAGAGAGAGAGAGAGAGAGAGAGAGAGAGAGAGAGAGAGAGAGAGAGAGAGAGAGAAATGGAGTACATGGCAGCGGCGTATATTAGGATGGCAACGGTAATTGTGATAAGCTAATAAGTTGAGCTCTCTTCAAGCTGTCGCATCAGTGTAAAGGTTTATAATAGTTTTATCTCTGATCAGCGTTGTTTACTTACGAAGGCAACGACAAAGGATCCTCTTCATTATTTTGATGTTGACTGATCGAACTAATTATTTTGTGCGATCGTCCTTGGACAAGATAACAGGTATCGGCTTTGTTGTTTTCAGTTAATTTTCAAGACACGTTCTTTTGGTTCATTGCTTAATTAAGCCCAACACACGTCGTCGCTTGTAATCATGTACGCAGGTAATAAAGTATAAATCCTCAGTCACTCCGCGGAAGCCGCTTGTTACGTCTTCTGAAGGGTGTTATATAATACAACGGGTCTTTAGAAGCGTAGTCTTATGAAAACAGAAAGCACAGACTTTGTTCGTTGGTCTTTGTTCAAGTGCAAGAATAGTATTTTTTCTGTGTAAAAGCCTCCCCAGATCTCAGTTGATGAGCGAAATCCCCATGGGAAGGAATGTGCCGTTAATCAATGTCCTTGCATAATGCAATGCGCGCGTCTTCTCTTGTTTAACGCAGTAGATCTATTCAAGCTTTTGTACGTGATCTTTATATCATAGAATACAATTTTTGTGTGTGTGCCTGATACTTTGAATCAGTGGCTTTGACCAAAAATGTCTTCACTGTTTTTTCCCCTTCTTTTTCTCTTGGTTTTCAATTGTACTGTTTACATGTAAGAGGCGTATCTTTGCTTCTGTTCTAGATAAAACAGCTGTAGTAATCTTCTTCAATGATTTTGTGCAGCAATAGCTCCTCTTGCGGAACTGGATTATCTGGATTTACACTTATAGGGCTTCGGTGTGAATGGCGTTTATGGCCGATGGCCAAACGATGAAAGAATCAAAGACACAAAGTGGGTGTTCTCTGTAAAATGGTGAATGTGCTATCAACTGAACTGGCTTTGTGTAAGAAATATCGAGTGTTATATCAGCGTAGGTACGTTGTGTGCACATTTCTTCAAGTCCAAATCGATGCGCTTAATAAAGCCGAACTTACTGGTCCTACAGGAGTGAGAACATGCCTGTGTCCAGGGAATGACCATTGGCAACATTTTCTGTGTAAAAGGCATCTAATTGAAAGTACCTAGCACGCACGTGCGTAGGCAAGACCGAGCGTGCTTCGAGTCGTCTGTGCATGATAATCTCATGCTGTGAGATATGAATTATGTGTGAACATGAACAACTTGCAGTAATTAGTTATTCCTCTGAGACTGGAGGATACGATGTATGAGGAAGCACACCTCGCAGCTTTTCTTTAGAAGAGGACATTTTGTGTGGTTCCTGACCCAAGAGATTCATAGTAAGGACAACGACACTGCTGTGGTGTGTCATGGTAGCTATTCAAAATGCTGAACCGCCAGAAAATGATAAATTATGTCGACTCTTCTTCTCGCCAGTGTTAACTTGAAAGTGTTGTGGACTTTTTCCCCAACGGAGAGGAATATATACATCTAGTCGTAGGTCATTACGAGGTCTGAGGTATGGGTGTTGGGTGTTTGCGAACACCACATGCTATCTCAAGGAAGGCGTCGTACACAAATGCTGACCCTTGCCCTCCTTCTCGCCCGAAAGAACCTTAAAGTGTCGTGGACTTGTTCCCAAGAGGAGTATTCTGAACTGTAAGTCTTGGGTGGTGTGGAAACAGTATGACAGGTATATCTCATCGTACGAAACAATGAACCTTGGACTCCTCGCCCGAGTGAACCTTAAAGTGGGGTGAAAATTGTTTTCCAAAAAGGAGAGAAATATCTTGAGGTATCAGGTTTTGTGGACACCGCATCACAGATATCTCATTGTGGTCGTCGTACACACAATTGCGAAGCCTAAGTATCCTAATGGCCCGACTTTTTCTTCTTCTTGTCGATCCCAGATCCTTGAAGTGTTGTGGACTTTTTTTTGTCAAGCGGGAGGAACATCTAGATAGTCATCACCATGGGATCTGAGGCGGCCAACACGACCATCCCGGTGGAGGTGGCTTACTACATTCTGCCGGAACACCACGTCCCCAAGACGCCGGAAATGACGACACGTTTGCTGCGGGATGTAAACTACGTCACATCCGACAACACCTCTATTTTTCCCGCCTTGGACATGCACGCTGGGAACAACAGCAATTCTTCCCTCATGTTCGCTCCTATTTTTAACGAGGTGAGTGCTTGAGAGCTGATGACGGTGGTGGTGGTGGTGGTGGTGATGATGATGATGATGATGATGATGATGATGATGCTGATGCTGATGATGATGATGATGATGATGATGATGATGAGGATCATGAGGATTATCATGAGGATGATCATGATGATGATCATGATGATGATGATCATGATTTGAACATCGTTCATAATTATAGGACATTTTAATTTGGATTGTACGTGAATTTTAGTTACCTCCGCACGGCAACGGCGTCATGTTTTGCACGTATATTTTGCAATTTTTCGCCCTTTGATCCTTCGTCGACTAAGTAGAAAGGTATACATTTACTTGTGAGAAAAATAAACTATCAAACAAGTCTGATATGCGGCGTGACAAATCCGGCATATTGGCGGGACAAATCCGGCATATTGGCGGGACAAAAATCACTGCAACTTTTGACAGTATTCATTTTAAAGTAGTTGTAAAAGTATTGTGATACATATTTTTGAGTAAAGAGAATTGGGATAGCTCTCTTGTTGAAATGAATAAAAATGAACCAAAGAAGTGCAAACGTTAAGCTCTTTGGGGTAGATAATTCATCAGACACACGTCAAAAAGGCGTGGACTTAGTATGCACATGTGTACATTTAATTATGCTTTTGGTACAAACTATTAAGATAACTTACCGGTTGTGTGGTCATTTACAACAACAACAAAACAATTTGTGTCTACTAATGGCAGCAATGTTTTTCAATGCTAAAAAACCAACTGTTTGCTTAAAACGCTTACAATGCTTAATTAGAACAGTTTTTATTGTATAAAAAATAGGTAACTTTCGTTGCAATATGCAAACGTTTTCCTACTTTGTCTCGTAATTTTAATGTTCAAGCATTGATACAGATAGCGCTCTTGTGCACTTTAGGGTATTTAATTGCAACGCACCGTACTAGCGGAGTCACAACATACACATGTTTACCTGTGGTGATGACATTCAAAGTCTCATTGACTTTTGGGTTGTTGTTGGAGTTCATTTAGAGTTGTTGGAGTTTCCGTTATGGTGTATTGTAAATTCAGAGACTGAAAAAGAGAGGAGAGAGCGCTGTGGCAATTTTCTGACTTTTGATTTTGACCCCTACCAATTGTTCTAATGTCTCCCAGATCTTCCCTCATGTTCGCTCCTATTTTTAACGACTCATACAGCGTTTTAAGAGACCATTCACAAGGTTTTAAATCTAAACAACGAAGTGACTGTGGTAAGATGAACAAAGTTAAAAAAAACAAAGGATTACTGTACTCACCGATACAAAGACGACACAAGACGATTACGAATTTTCGCTTCTGAAAGCTTCATCAGGAAAAGAACACAAAAGACAACAAAAAACACACGCAAATCTTGTGTCGTCTTTGTATCGGTGAGTACAGTAATCCTTTGTTTTTTAACTTTTTTTAAGGTTTAAAATGATAAGCTTTGTTTTATGATATAGCTCATTAATATAAAAGTGGCAGCAAGAAAAACACGCTGTTTACCATATCTAATTGCTGGAGAGCATAGATAGTAGAATAGAGCCGCAAAACACAATCTACTTTCTTTGCCCAACTCGACCACGTGATTGTGCAACTGCACAAGGAAGAAAAGGTCAAACCGAGGTTTAGTGCTTTGGTCTGCGATAAGAAGCAGGCTAGCTCCTGCTCACAGATACAGATGGTGCAGTGCGATATATAAAACAACCCAGAATAGTACTGCCTGACAATCTATCGCAGGCGTGTATTTGTTCAGGGTATGTGAACATTTCCTGGTTTTGACGAGGTGATAACGACTCACCTCACGAGAGAAGTTGTTGTTGTGTCTTCTTGTCCGTTACCGATAATGGACAAAGATCGAGTGGCCTGTGTAATTATCGCTGTTGGCGCAAGTGTACGGTGTATTGGTAAACGTTGAGGGTCAGAGACACCAATGTTTATTCGACATGGAAGGATGACAGTGCTCTGGTGGGATCGGCCGGCTTCCTTGCATCAGTGCATACTTATGAACATGCTCAATGATGTCCTTGCAGTTCGTTGCCTTAGTCTAGCTTTCACCATAGAGTTCGACAACCTAACTGGGGTGTTTGCACCAATAAACTTTTTTTTCACGTAGAAATAATGGTAGTCCTACCAAGTGGGTAGATATAATATTGCACTGCAAGTGAATCCTGCCGCAATGTCGCATAGTTCTGCGTTGACCTCACACAGCCACATACTTTTAAACATAATTAAGCCATACACAGACCAGAGTTAAGGCAGTCATACACAGTGAACACAGGGGACGTCTTGTGGTCAAGGATATTACCCGCTATTACGAGCTAGTCGTGTGACAGAGAGTTTTCTTGCACACGAAACTGTAGATGTTTCACGACGGCTTTAGCCGGAGTGAAACAGCAGCAGTCGAGTGTGCAAGAAAACTCTCTGTCACACGACTAGCTCGTAATGGCGATTATGTCTCACAGCTTCAACAGAGGAGAGAACAAACACGTTTTGCGTACTCACGCTTGATAAACCTAAACACAGGAGCAGCCATTGTGGAGAGATCTACTTTTTGACGAAAGTGACCGAACAACTATAAATGACGTCTCGGAATATGTGAATGACGTCAGAGTCATCGTCACAGTCTGTATCTTTTGAAGCATCGCAATCTTCATGACGTCTTTCTGTGTCTGCATCCGCGAAATGTTTGTTCTTTCCGGGATCTTTGTCATCTATGTTCACAACTCTGTCCTTATAGTGTCAGACTAACAGGCCTCCTGAGCGAGCCACTTTCCAAGGGCAGCTAAATTCGCGTATGGAAACAGTACTGTCGTCTGGGATGCCGTTTTCAGTATTCTGAGCGTTGAAGAATTTGTAAAGAGAAGAAACGATAACAGCAGAAGAAATAAAAGTCGTGTGTGCATTTTGGGTTTTTTGGAGGGACGATTTCGAGTTTGAATCCGTTCTTGCACATGCTCCAAAGCGCGTAACATACAATCTTGCACACGTTTGCTTTAGTAGTGGCAAAGAAGGAAAGCGTGTGACATACATCTATAATGTCTATCTAGATCCATCAATCCATCCATTTATTCCTTCTTCCATTAATCTTTGTGCAGGTGAGCCTCATGAAGGCTGTAGTGTTCGGGGTGATGTTCGTCATCTCGCTGATCGCAAACACGGCCACGCTGATGCAGATGTACCGTCTCCGTCGCCGCAAGTCCACCATCAACACCCTCATCGTCCACCTGGCCATTGCGGACCTGCTGGTCACTTTTTTCTGCATCGCGGGCGAGGCCGTCTGGGCAGGCACGGTCCAGTGGCTGGCCGGCAACATCGCCTGCAAGATGGTCAAGTACATGCAGGTGAGAGGGGACTAAGGGGATGTGAGTGTTGCGCTTTTGTGTCTTAGGATGTTGATTTTTTTTAAAGCATATATGTTTTCGTTTTTGTTTTTTTACTTTCATTTTGTTTTGAGGGGGGGGGGGGGGAGGGGCATGGGTCGGGGGTCGGGGGGGGGGGGGGGTGGCTGTAGTGAAGGGGGTGGTGGGGTTGGGGAAGGGGGTGTTTATACTTGTGTCTGCAGATCGAGTCTTTGGTGTTAGATTGGGCGTACGTACATGCGTGTATGCGTTAATGAGTATGTGTGTGTGTGTGAATGTATTCGTGTGTGTGTGCGTGTGCGTGTGCGTGTGTGTGTGTGTGTGTGCGTGTGTGTGTGCGTGTGTGTGTTTGTGTGTGCGCGCGCGCGTGTGTGTGTGTGTGTGTGTGTGTGTGTGCGTGTGTGTGTACGTGCGTGGGTTGATGCGAGCGTGTGTGTGTGTCTGCGTGTCTGTCTGTGCATACCAAGCGTATACAGACCGAACATTTCCCGCAGTTTCATCTGCTCTTCCGTAATAAAACTTGACGTCTTAGATAACTAATCAACGCCACTAAACTGGTCACGTCACTGTAATTTCTCTTGGATTTCCCTGTGGTCAGCTGTGCATAGGTGCGAGTCATCCATCAATGATTCCGAGCACGGAAGAAAGCCGGATAAATACAGGGCAGGTGAGAGTAAGAGGAGGTCGGTTATCAATTATTGATAAGCACAAAAGGTATCCAGGTGTTTCTTGTGAACCAGGCGTTCAATGAAGCAATAAGATTACGAGGTACCAGGTAGTTATGGGGGGCGATAGGTGCAATTTCTGTGGTCAGTGAACTCCCAGGAGGTGCTTGACCAGAGTTTATGCCGAATACGTTTGGGAGTAATAAGCTTAATTACATCGAAGTTAGGCTTTGTGGTGTACGTAGCTAAACCACGTGTTTAAGTCAAGAACCTGCCTGTCTTAAATGTTGACAGATCCGTGTCTGTGCAGGGTAAGCAGTAGCATACAAGAAGTGTTTTATAAACAGGAAGTCTAATACTTCGAAATATACAACGCTTGCAGAGTGTATTAGAGTGTTGGTATCGGCTACAAAGCGTATGTCGACAGCTGTGGGGCGGAAAGCGGGAGGGGGTACGTATGGAGATGAGGAAGGGGTCATCGCAGGGTAATTTAATGGTCAGATAAAGAAGCATGTTGTCTTAATACTGGGAGTTAGCCTTGTTTTCAGACACAAGTCCATGAGATAAAAATTTAAGCAAGAGTTATAGCTGGCTTGTTCTTCGTACACAAGGATGAAATAATTTAGTCAAGCTTTTAGTCTGGCTCAATGTCAATCTGTCTCTGTCGGTCTCTTTTACTGTTCGTCTTTCTGTCTCTCTGTCTGTCAGTCTATGTGTCTGTCTGTCTGTGTGTGTCTCTCTCTATCTCTATCTCAATCTCTCTCTCGCTCTCTCTCTCTCTCTCTCTCTCTCTCTCTCTCTCTCTCTCTCTCTCTCTCTCTCTCTCTCTCTCTCTCTCCCTCTCTCTCTCGGTTGAGGTGGGACTGCCACTTTAATTCAGCGTCTATTGTGACCCCGAGAACACGATGGCTGGTTACTTGCTCAATGGGTGACTCATTTAAACTGAGATGAAGATTCAGAGGAGCGAGTTGGTGTTTCTGTCGTGTTGTGATCACCATGCATTTAGTTTTGCCTGGGTGTATAATCATTGAGTTTTGTTTACACCAATCAAATATGTTGTTCAAACTCGTTTGAAGAGTGGTAGCCGTTCTTCGATAGGACGGCTCATGCACGGCGTCCCACAAGGATCAGTTTTGGGCCCACTTTTATTTTGCATTTACATTAACGATCTACCACTCTATATATCAGACAAGACGGTTATTAATGACCTTTTCGCAGACGACTCGTCTCTTTACACGTCCGGTAAAAGTTTACAATCTATTGAAACCTCTCTTCAAACGAGTTTGAACAACATATTTGATTGGTGTAAACAAAACTCAATGATTATACACCCAGGCAAAACTAAATGCATGGTGATCACAACACGACAGAAACACCAACTCGCTCCTCTGAATCTTCATCTCAGTTTAAATGAGTCACCCATTGAGCAAGTAACCAGCCATCGTGTTCTCGGGGTCACAATAAACGCTGAATTAAAGTGGCAGTCCCACCTCAACCGAGTTACCAAAACCTTATCTAAAAACTTGTTCCTTCTCTCCAGATTAAAAAGCATTACGCTGATACCTCAGCACTCAAGTTGTTTTATTTTGGTCATATTTTACCTCATCTGAATTATGCATCTACACTTTGGGATGGTTGTAGCGATGTTCACTTAAAAAAAGTAAATTCTCTTCACCGTCGCGCAGCTAAACTTATCATGCCGGGTCCGCAAACATCAACAGATCAAAAGCTTAGCCGTCTTAATTTTTTATCACTTAAAGATCAGTTATTATTTAATAAAGTGCTTTTAATGTTTAAGGTACAAATAAACGAGACCCCACAGTACATGCGATCATTATTTCAGAAAGCAACAGGCAGATATGGCTCAAACAAATTAATTTCCCCGCTATCCCGTATTGATTTATATAAAACCAGTTTAGCGTTTTCGGGATCAACAATTTGGAATTCGCTACCATGTGAGATAAAGGGGTCAAGCACGATTAAACACTTCAAATCGCAGCTTCGCAAATATCTGCTGTCACGAACAGTTACATTCTGAAGCTGTTTCTAGCAAGAATGCATTGCTATCACTAACCTCTATACATTTTGTTGATGATGATAATGATGTCGACAATGATCAGGATGATGATGATGATGATGAAGTTGTTGTTGTGTGTGTGTGTGTGCGTGTGCGTGTGTGTGTGTGTGTGTGTGTGTGTGTGTGTGTGTGTGTGTGTGTGCGTGTGTATGTGTGTGTGCGCATATGCGTATGTGTGTGTGTGTGTGTGTATGTATGTGTGTGTGTGTGAGTGTGTGTGTGTGTGTGTGTATGTATGTGTGTGTGTGAGTGTGTTTGTTGTATTGAGTGCGAACGTGATTGCAGGCATGCGGCGCGCGTGTGTGTGCGAGTCGAATTTTCGTTTCCTTTGTATTATATTGACATACATGTACATTTCAATGTTCTATTATGCATTATGTAGTCGTATAGGTAATGTTGTAATTAGTAATACTGTATGATTGCAATTGACAATTGTCCTTTTATTGTCTTTATTTTTATGTCTTAGTTTAGCAGGGACAGATGCGTGAGCCTAAAATCTCCATCCTTGAGTAATAAAGTTCGTTCGTTCGTTCGTTCTCACAACCTCCCTCCCTCCCCCATTTTTCTCTGTCTCTCTCGCTCTAGCTGTCTCTTTCTCCTTCTCTCTCCCACACCCGCTTCCTTTCTCCCATAGCCCCACACCCCCCCCCCCCCCGCCCCCTCTGTCTGTCTATCTTTCTCTCCCAGAGGGACACTTGGCGTCTCACACATTTCCTGACCTCTGGATCTTCATGCTGGGAAGAAGTTCACCTGATCGTTCCCTCAGGCAAGAAATGTAAGGAAGGTGTTTGTTTTCAGAATAAATAAGAATTCGCTTTGAGCGGGGATAACAGCAATACATTTGTGTAGGTTGTTGTTTGACCTGAGTATTTTTATAAGCTGTTAATATATGTCTTGATTCCGGCCTTTCACTTTCCCAATCCTTTTTTTTTTCTCCTTCCCCGTGGCTAAGGGGGGGGGGGGGGGTGGTGGTCTCTTCTCTGCTCCACTACGTGAACAAATGGGCATATAATTTAAACATGTCTAATCGGGAGATGTTCAGCATAATGCATGATCAAATGACTTTTTTCTCTCCACTATTTTCCCAGGTAACGGATGATACCTTTGTTACTGTCTTTCACATTTGCCGGAACTGAGAATGTCACCTTGTGCATCCGATTGTGTCAACTAAATAAGTAGACTTCGATAATGTGTTCACGTTCCAAAGTGCTATGTGAAGGATGAGAGCGTTCCCTTGCCATTTTAGATTGCTCATCCGTATGTACATAGACGTCGACGTCGACGTCACGCTACCCGGCTGTGTGCGTGTTTAGGTGTCATCGAATCCCTCCGTTTCTGGCAGAATGAACGAGGTCTTTTACATGCAGCGGTGGTGACAAGGGGGTGGAGCATGGATACCGGCTCTGAGTCTGCACATAAAATTGACCCGTGCCCGTCCCAGGCCTGGATTCGAACCCATGACCCGAGGATCAGAAGTCGAGTGACTCTAACTGCGCCCCCCCCTGGCCCTCCCCTCCTGAAATAACAAAACCAAAGCAATAACATCAACTCACAAACTCACAAGCAAACAAACATTCAAACAAACAAATAAACAAATAAACAAACAACAAACAAACAAAGTCAGAAAACACCGCACACAATCCTTTCCTTTGCGTCGGTGTATTTGACTTTCCGACGGGCGCTGTGGCGGGGTGGTAAGACGTCGTGAGTTCGAATCCCGGCCGCGGCCGCCTGGTGGGTTAAGTGTGGAGATTTTTTCGATCTCCCAGGTCAACTTATGTGCAGACCTGCTAGTGGCTTATCCCCCTTCGTGTGCACACGCAAGTACAAGACCAAGTGCTCACGGAAAAGTTCCTGTAATACATGTCAGAGTTCGATGGGTTATATAAACATGAAAATGTCCAGCATGCTTCCTCCGAAAGCGGCGTATGGCTGCCGAGTGCCAAAAAGGCGGTGTAAAAACGATCATACACGTATCGCACGGGGCGTTGCGCGTGTTGTGGTCCGTGCCTGTATGTTGTTGTGCGTAGTGTTCTGTGTGCGTGGCGTCGTCATGGTGTCTGAAGATGTTTCGTTAACTACACTATACTTTTTTGTGTGCTATAGTTATGTATTTCAATGTGTTGGGTTAATGTGTTCTTCAGAAATGAATGTATGGTGCATGGTGGCTACGTGTGGTGGCTAAGTACCGTTGCTAAGAGTGTGTCACGTTTGGTTGCCATGTTTGCTAGGTGTGCTAGTCTTGGCGATCCACCACAGAAACACAAAGAACGTATAACAGTGGGCGTACACACATACGTACAGTGATGACGGACAATTTACAAACAAACGTGCGGTTGAACCGCGGATACGCTCATTGCTGACAGCACCGACATCACACCGGTTTAGACTAGAGAGAAAATAACATTCCACATTCAAAACCTTTAGATAAGAAAGAATCTTGAAGCATACCACACACAATTCAGGAAAACTATTTGAGAATTTACTTTAAGAATGATCACAACATATTACAAAATATACATCCTATTTCCCTATGCTATTAGAGTTAAAGTCGTCATACCTTGACTATTCGTTGACCGGGTACCAGACGGATGTCTTCTTATTCAGTGGTCAGGGCCGAGAGCTGAGAGCTGAGAGAGCGAATATTTAATTTGTAATCCTATATATCCGTTTCTGTCTTTTTACATTTAGTCAAGTTTTGTCTTATTCTTCCTTTTGATTGGTTATTCGTTTGATCTACTATTCTGCGTTTCGTGACCTTCGGTTGCCAGTCTATCTCTTATTAGCCGAATCTGTCATAACGTTCTTCATAACTCCTTATCATTAACAAACTTTTGCCTTGTTGGCTTCAATTCTTATCTACATTATTACCTAAACTTGGAACCTATCTTTCATGTATTAAGTGACCCCTTGGCTGCTAAATTTATTCTTCAATCTCACTGTACAACTCGTTACTATTAACTAAATTCCATATATAATATTTACGATTATCGTTAAAACCTAAATCCCTTTTAAACTCTAAAATCCTAATTTTCACCGTGTGATACACGTAAAAATGGGAGTTTCAGCCCCCGAACGCAGAAGAAGAAGAAGAAGACTTTTCGTAATTCAGCAGTTATCGCAGCTGTCACTGCGAACGCGTTACTTCGGCTCCTGCATTATGTCATGCTGGCATTGCCTGCTTTGGTTGGTTTGGAGACTATGCAAGTAATTGCTCTGAGCAATGTGTTTTTCTAGTCAGAACTGATCCGGTATTGACTCGTCTTTAATCGAAAATTGAGCGTCTGTGATTTGTTCTGCCAAGGCTAATGCATTATTGCAAATGAAAATTTATTTTTGGGGGAAGAGAGAAATAGAGAGAGAGAGAGAGAGAGAGAGAGAGAGAGAGAGAGAGAGAGAGAGAGAGAGAGAGAGAGAGAGAGAGAGAGAGAGAGTGACAAAGACAGAGAGAGAATGTTCTGTTAGCCCTGGCGTGAGGAAAATACGACTGTCTCTTTCAGTATTTCCAAGCTCCTCACGTTTTTGGCTTATCTGTGATGCACTGGGTCCGACGTCAGCGTCTTAGAAGACAGACGTAGTTGATACGTCCCGCTCGGGCTGGTAAAACGAAACTATCCCCCGAAATCTGCTAAATGTTTTGTCTGCGAGCGTGCGAGGGGTCTGGTACGTAGCTCAGTTGGTATTTCACTGGGTTTGCTATCCTGCTCTGAATCCTAGCCGGGACGGACACCTAATTATCACATTTGTGTGATGACTCAGAGACGGCATCCATGTCCCACCCCTGTGGCACGTAAAATACCTTGTTAATTCCGTCAGGAGGGCAAGATTACGCCTGATCACGTGGGTAGTACGACTCTAGTTCCTGCTCAAGTTGCTTCCCAGTGAGAGGAAGCTATCCTAATTTCCCAGCAATAGGATAATACAGTTATTAAAAAAATAAACAAAGTGAAATTATAATGAAACTCATCATTATGAAGATGCTTTCAGGTGGGGGTTTTCAGCCTTCAGTCTTTGTACTACGCTTCACATTATTAATTTTGTTCCAATCCCATTGAGTGGAAGTTGTGACGTCAGTCTCGATTCGCAGTCTCATGAGCAAAAGAAGGGATTAACGTGTTAGGGTTTAACATTCCGAAGGAACGTCACGTTGAATATTGAGTC
>NC_090245.1:69546232-69571232 GCF_037325665.1 Littorina saxatilis
TTGTATGGGTTGTGAAAGAGTGACTACCCTTGCGTGACAAGCATTGTATGGGCCAATCACTATAGCAATGGGTGTGTCGGAAACACGTGGACAGGAGCAGTTATTTGCCCCTCTAATGTTTGTCAGAGGAAACGCAAGGGTATTCACTCGTCCACAACCCTAACAAACCCGACGTATTCTCAAAACGTAGTTGTGGGCGCTGGAACACAGACTTGCGCGGAACTGCTTCTTCTTCTTGGTCCCTGGAAGCCTACACAAATAACACTAGCTTCACTAAAATGTTTAAAGCAACACTGAAACGAACAACAATTACCAGTTCGTTGCATCAGCGAAAGACACAAATAAAACAGGGATATTTTATCATGAGTATATTATTGAACCTGTAAATGCTACTGTCTGTAACTCAGAGTGTAAAGCTTCCCAAGGGCTTTATATCTCATTGTGTGGCACCTCTTATCGAGCTACCATCTCACAGTGTCCCCCATGACTTGCAACTCGAAGAGGGACGTCCACCACATGAGAACATGACAGCGCATTGGGTCTTGGTAATTAGTCACCTGGCTGGCTATAGTGGGAGGGTTACTTTTGGTGGTCACATTAGATATTATGTTTTTTGGAAAGTTCGTTTTATTTGCAGCCACAGTTCGGTAAACGACAAATGGCTAAACACAACCACCTAAGAATGAGAAGCGTTTTTGTAACATGACCCATACTCTGCAAAAATGCAGCCATGACGCAGGGGGTAGGTTACAAAAAAACGTCATGTACCGCTTGACTGCATACGGATATAAGCAAATTATACCTTAAACGAAAGCTAAAGATTGTTGCCATCAGACAGCAAGTAAAATGCCTAATTCGTATACACAGTTTTATTTTTAACAACATCTGTATAACATGCGGACGACAAAACAGGAAATGCCATTTTCTCAATCGATATGTATAGCTAACTGAACGCCTGGTTGAAACCGCAATCAAAAACATCTTGAAAATTGTTTATTCTCACAGCTAGAATTATTTTACATCAACAATTGTTAATTTACCGAGGAAAACAACAGTCATATAAGATAAATAATGGATGATTCTGAATCAACTCCGAAAACCGAACCGGGTCGAAGCAAAAAAGAGTTTACACATACACAGGCTTGACAAAGGATAATTTGGTTCAATCTGTTAGATTTTTACCCATAACGTTAAAGTTCAGCTCAATATAAAAGGAAAGTGATCATTGTAAAAGGATTTTGCTATCGCAAAATAATTCAACTTCCGGTTTTACCACATGGCGTCCATAATATTATCAATTTATTACATAGCGTGCATTTGTCAGAAATTATACTAAATGTTAGAAGCGATCTTAAAGTGAAAGTAACGTTTAATAAAAGTATGCGCATTTACTTATTGATTGATATATGACTGAAATCATGGACATGTAATTTAAACGTACAAAACGACATTTTGTACACTACCTCTCTAAAAAAAACGCGACTATGACCGACCGATATGTATGTGTAAATTAGGTCATTCTTAGTGATGAAAACGGGTTTTCTTTAAAAGATAACACGCAAACTGTGAAGTTCAAGGCCATAAATGATTTTAGTACGACTTCTTCAAAACAGGTCTGTTTTTCACTCCACCAGTTTCAGTTTTAATAAAATATATGTATAGCTGTCATTTTCAAAAAACCTTATCTCCAATTCACTTAACCAAATACACCATGAACCCAGAAGATATTAGAGTGAGACACTTTACAGTGAAATATGTTATGATTCCCCTTATTTCAAAATATATGCATTTTAATTGGCAGACACGATTCACGTCGTAGGTACGTGTCGTCTGGTGAGGCAACTGTTATCATTTTTTGTCGTAAGAATTGACATTTTTAAACATAAATCATGGACAAAAAACTAATTCTACAAAAAGTGCAGGTTTTCTTGGTATAGTCAGTTAAAGCATCTTAAAATTCAAGAAATTGTGCAATTACGTGTATGTATTTGAAATGGCAGACAATATTGAATGAAAGTGATTTTTGACTGATTGAAACCCTACCCCCACTAACAAAATGGGCCCTGAGATTAGGGGTGTTAGTTAAAGATGACTGAATAATGGCTATGCTTTTCCCCTAAAGTATTCAAAACCTAAACATATACATAGGCAAGATGTTCTACATTAACACAATTAACTTTTTAAACATATACATATGCTTAGTACACGATACTTCCGGTTTTTCTACCGGATGACTTATACATTTAGGGGGTAAACACCTTATCGTAGAAAAAGCTTTATTTTCAAAAAGTGCAAGTAATTATTAAAAATCATACATAATATTTATATATTGGAGTTAATTTTCCTTCGAAAGTCATTTGTTTCAAGTGGCAGACAATGTCAGTTGGAGAGTTACATGTACGTAAAGCGTATAACTGTTGTCTGTGATTAGTGCATTGTGGACACATTGGCATCATTTGATCCTAAATGCTAAACGATGTCGTGATCATACCACAGTTTTAGGATAATTTACATCGCATCGATTACTAAATTGATGGTAGAATTTCACTGATAAATTCTATTTCCGGTAGCGTTAGTGCCGTTATCTTTTTCTTTTTGTAATAAGGTAATAACGAATGAACCACGTGTCACACTCTTATGCTAGTCTTTAAATGAAAATTCCAATTCTAAGGCATGTATTGCGCGTTACATACATGTATACCCCCCCCCCCCTCGGATTACAATGCAAGTAAACACATATAAAGAGATAGTAACGTTTTACATGGTTACACGTTCAGTGGTGAACGTAACGTGTGGTTTAACAAAATTACTTGCACATACAATAGTGAAGTCTGTCTGTGTGTCTCTGTTTGTGTGTTTGTCTATGTCTGTCTGTGTGTTCGTCTGTTTGTCTCTCCCTCTGTCTGTCTATCAGTCTGTCTATCTCTCTCTCTTTCTCTCTGTGTCTCTGTCTGTCTGTCTGTGTCTCTCTCTCTCTCTCTCTCTCTCTCTCTCTCTCTCTCTCTCTCTCTCTCTCTCTCTCTCTCTCTCTCTCTCTCTCTCTCTCTCTCTCTCTCTCTCTCTCTCTCTCTGCGAGGTAGGTGCACTTAAAGAGAAAGCAGTACAGAAAGAAATGCATTTCTCTACCAAGAATGAAGTTTGTCTGTGTGTTTGTGTGCGTGTTTTTTTGGTTGCGTAAGTGTTTCTCTATAAGCATCTCTACGTCTTTGTTCGCGTACATAAGTGCGTGCGTGCATGTGTGGGTGTTTCTGTGTCGGTTTGTCTCACTGTGTGTATGTCTGTCATTTTGTCGGTATGTTTGTGTATGTGTCTTTGTGTGTCTGCGTGCGTACGTGTGTGTGTGTGTGTGTGTGTGTGTGTGTGTGTGTGTGCGTACGCGTGCGTGCGTGCGTGTGTGTGTGCGTGCGTGCGTGTGTGTGTGCGTGTGTGCGCGTATGTGTGTGTGTGTGTGTGTGTGTGTGTGATTGCAATAATTCCTCCTTTTTACATTTAGTCAAGTTTTGACTAAATATTTTAACATAGAGGGGGAATCGAAACGAGGGTCGTGGTGTATGTGTGTGTGTGTGTGTGTGTGTGTGTGTGTGTGTGTGTGTGAGTGTATGTGTGTCTGTCTGTGTGTGTGTGTGTGTGTGTGTGTAGAGCGATTCAGACCAAACTACCAGACCGATCTCTATGAAATTTGACATGAGAGTTCCTGGGAATGATATCCCCGGATGTTTTTTTTCTTTTTTTCGATAAATACTTTTGATGACGTCATATCCGGCTTTTTGTAAAAGTTGAGGCGGCACTGTCACACCCTCATTTTTCAATCAAATTGATTGACATTTTGGCCAAGCAATCTTCGACAAAGGCCGGACTTCGGTATTGCATTTCAGCTTGGTGGCTTAAAATTTAATTAATGACTTTGGTCATTAAAAATCTGAAAATTGTAAAAAAAATGTTTTTTTTATAAAACGATCCAAATTTACGTTCATCTTATTTTTCATCATTTTTTGATTCCAAAAACATATAAATATGTTATATTTGGATTAAAAACAAGCTCTGAAAATTAAAAATATAAACATTATGATCAAAATTAAATGTTCGAAATCAGTATAGCCGAATATACGGCGTTGAACTACTCACAATCAAAAGGTTTAAACCTGCAAATGATATTAAGATGCTCTTTTTGATTTGCCTTTCTTATTTTTTTAAATTTAACATGTGTATGTTTCATTTCTTGGGACTGTTCAAATGTTTTACACTGAAAACCAAAGCCGATTACTTGCCTCATTATGATTTTTGTTAGCATACTGAATTACGTCATAATTACAAAAACAAACAGATAATGACGTCATTTTAAGTGTCACAAACGTGTACATGAATGCCTTCCCTTTCGAATGATTTACAGTTATAGAATTTCTGTCAAGCGGTTTAAGTTTTATGTCCGTTTTATGAACCCAACCCTCAAAACAAGAATAGTAACGCCAAAGAAGGAAAACAAACACACAAACCAACGTTTTTCTCACCGGTGGTTTGGAATATTGCCCCAAAACTTTAGATTTAGTGTTATGGTGTTAAAATCTATCAGAAAAATGTGTTTGCTAACGTGACGCCAAAAAGTAACCAAAACGGTCCTCAGCCGACTGACTAAATGACCATATAACGCAACGCTAAGAGGGCTTATCCATAGCAAAACCAAATTTCTATTCCCCGCACGTTCTCCTAAGCTCAGCAAATAGGGAGCTCAGTTTCGACAGAAAATGACATCACGCAAACGGTTGGAGAATGCTGGACGTTAAAGGCTGCCATATTCGTAGCGTTCATCAATTAATTCATATAGTTTACATGTGCCAATAATGTTATAAAACTGTACCTAAGGGGATATAATAACGATTGGCTGTAGCTTTCGAACACAGACAAAGTTATTTCAGTATTGCAAAGTGGTGTTGATAGTGTCGAATGTAAACAGAACAGTCTCAAACGCCATCTTTGGTTTACGAAACGTCACGAAGTGACGTCAACGGTCTAAAAATAGCCCAAGTCCTGGAGAACTGTTGCTAAACAATGCAATACAAAATTAATTATTATTCTCGTAATTGGTAAGGACTTCAAACCTAAAACTTTGCAGGAAGCTTAATTTATACATCCCCGCAACGATGGGAAAAGCCCTGGAAGTAATTAAACTAATTAAATAGGACTATGTCACCCTTTAAAACTGAAAAACTGTCGTTCATGTTCCACTACGCGCGCAGTAAGCGAAAACGTGCGGCCATGCTCTGGTTTTCCGCACTGAGCAAACTGATGTAAACTGTGTGTACTTGAGCTGAACTTTAATTCTTCTTCTTCTTCTTCTGCGTTCGTGGGCTGAAACTCTCACGTACACTCGTGTTTTTACACGAGTGGAATTTTACGTGTATGACCGTTTTTACCCCGCCATTAAGGCAGCCATACGCCGCTTTCGGAGGAAGCATGCTGGGTATGTTCGTGTTTCTGTAACCCACCGAACTCTGACATAGATTACAGGATCTTTTCCGTGCGCACTTGGTCTTGTGCTTGCGTGTACACACGAAGGGGGATAAGCCACTAGCAGGTCTCCACATAAGTTGACCTGGGAGATCGGAAAAATCTCCACACTTAACCCACCAGGCGGCCGCGGCCGGGATTCGAACCCTCGACCTTCCGATTAAGAGGCCGACGTCTTACCAACAGCGCCCGTCCAACTTTGATTCGATTCAACGCAAAACCGGTCCCCTGATTCTTCCGTCCATGACCTATCAATTCCCTCCCTTGGTTTTCCTGCCCTTTCAATTGCCTCCCTTGGTTTATCCGTTCATGACCCATAAATCCCTTCACTCGATTCTCCCTTTCATGGCCTGTCCTGCAATAGTGGGTAACTAAGACGCGCTGAAAGCTGCCAGTCGGGTTCCAGTCATGAACGGAGTAAGTAGATTGATTTGAACTTTTCAGTCACATTAACTCGCCCAAAACTCCCCGAATACCATCGCGTGTCTGCCTCGAGCTTTAGCAAGGGTACCACGAAACAGACGAATCGCTAGGCGTGTCCGTCCCAACAGTATTTAGGGTAGTCAGGGACATAATCTGAATCGATGGGCTCATTTTGGACTTACAGCACCTTGCTACGCGGTCGTCTCAAAGTTCTAACTATCTCGTCTAGTGGCGAAGACTTGCGGGCGTGGAAAAAGCTGGTGACTTTAGCCGGGAAAGGTTTATTACGCGGGCGTGCTGTTGTATCTTCCTTGACTTCTCTCGGAGACAAGATTGGATGGATCGAGGCTGTGGGGTATTAACTATAGAGGGAGGGGTGGGGGAAGCGGAATGAGGGGGGCGGGGGGGGGGGTGTGTGGGGGGGGGGGGGGGGTAGTCGTGGTAAGAATATATGAATTCAAACTAGACAGGTATATGAATGTGTATTGCTGTGCTGGGTCGGGTAGGAACGTTTTAATGTTTGGAAGGCCGTTTTGATATTAATGTTTGTCACTCTGTCTCTGTGTCTTTTTTGATTTATCGATTGATCGATCGATTGATTGATTGATTGATCGATTGATTGATTGGTTGATTAGTTGATACACGATGTTCGGAAATACATCTTATCGGCGTCTTGACGGGCTGTGGTAGAGTTTTGGTAGAGTGCCAGTTCGATTCCAAGCCGGCCTTTTCTCGCCAAAGAAATAGTATGCACATCGGATCTGAACATTCATTACCAACGAGATTGCTTCCTTGCTCTGATCAGTGGTCAAGTGTAGTTACGCAAAGTATTCTCAATACAGGGAAGCCATCATGGAATTTGAAAGTAAACTCCGATGTACGTGCATATGTTTTTAAAAAGAAAAGAGCGTTAGATCGAGCAGACAAAGGACGAAACATACAAGCAGTACCTAAGCCTATATCAGCTGATTCAGGGTTCATTGCGACGCGCTCGACTGATGAGTGGCAATATCATGTTGCCTCACTGTTATAGACGAATTGCGAAAATACTTAGTCGGGTTTGTATTGGCTGTGAAAGAGTGAATACCCTTGCTTTTAGTGAGACAAGCAATCCACACGTGCTCCTGTTGACGCGTTTCAAACACAAACCCTCACCAGTGCATAATATGTCACGAGAGAAAATGTAACTCTATCACAACTCATACAAGCCCGACAGAGTTATTTCGAACATCATCTATTTTAAGGGAAACAACTCTTCTACAGTCCTATACATTCCTCGCAGAGGTATTTTCGAAAATCGACTGTTGATGCCTTATCCAGTTAAAAAATACTTGGTCAAGAACAATCCCACTCAGGACAGGGAACAAACAGGTTGTTTGGCAGTTCTAAAAGCTGAAGGACGTTCTTATTCCACGTATATGGATCTGCCGCTGTGCTTGTCGCAGAACGCAAAAAGTCTTGAAAAAAAACCCTTTGATTGATTACATGACGGTTTGAATAGGAAGTCGCGCGCAGTGCATCTTGTACGCTCCTTGTTGGAACTTGTGCAAACTTTATCCACTTTCGCGCAAGAAAAAGAAACCAACATTTTTTTATAACTTCGGTTACAGCTAATATAAAACTGCACTTAGCTTAATGATGCCAAACTGTACCGAATTGCCCATTGCTCTCCCCTTCGTTTCACACTGTTAATGTCCGTGACGTTTTAGGAAAAGGCGTTCAGTCTTTAGCAGCCTCAACCGCAGATTGTGTCAATAATGTCGTGAGCTACAAAGCAGTTTGACTTTGATGCACAAATCCATCGGCCGTAGGTGTCAGTATCAATGAAGTTTAAAGAGGCTATGCGGATGATAGGGTTAGTTAGTTTACGTTTGTATGCAAGAGTTCTGGTTTGTGTTTGCTCCTTGGCTCTACCCTGATAGCTTAAACGCAATATTCAAATACATGGATTTTTTTGAGAATGGGTGTGATTATGATTAAGATGTTTATGATATCTTTAAAATTACTACTTCCCTTCGAGAAATATACAGAGAGAGAGAGAGAGAGAGAGAGAGAGAGAGAGAGAGAGAGAGAGAGAGAGAAATAGGGAGGGAGGGAGGGAGGGGGAAGAGAGAGGGCAATTCCAGTGTCTCTAACGTGGCATTCTCACACAAATGCAGACATTAGTGGCCATAAAAACAATGTTCAAAATGCTTTTATTTACTCAAAGTTGTTCTCGAAACATGACACACTTCCTACCCAAGATGAACAATTTCTTAGTAAAAAACACAAAGGGCAGTTAACTACAGTTTGAAAGAATAAGTCACTGGTGTGGCAAAAATGAAATACAGCGCCTTTTGTAGTGGTACCCCTCAAAATTGGCTCACAACCTCCCGTGTTTGACCCCTCACGCGATCGACACCTGCATCAGTAGGAATAGCAAAGCACATGAAAAAAAACCCACACACATGTACACACACACACACACACACACACACACACACACACACACACACACACACACTCACACACACACACAAGATTAACTGTCATGCATCTAGGATGCTTGTTGTTTATGACTACAGGCGATTGGTTTGCCCTGTATAATACATTATGCATCTGCAATCTGCACGGCGATGCAGGCACCCGCAGATTGTTGCGCATGTGATCAATCTGGTTTTCAAGATTTTTTTTTACAAGAACGAAACTTTTTTCTCTTACAACGATTTGCAACAAGTTTCACGTACTGCTGTCAAAAACAGGTTAAAATTATGCATTGAATACATGACACCTGTACGCGAGACCCTGACCCCCCCTTACTACCCCCTACCCCACCCCACCCAAACGAGAGAGCATAACCCCCTCCCCCAAAAATATAAGAAGAAATAAGATAACACTAAACACCATAACATTGAATACGTACGTAGAAATAAATAAGATAAAAACTGTAGGAAAACAAACTAAACCTAAAAGGGTAAAAAACAAAAACAAATCAACAACTACAAAATAAACCAAATCAAACATTTCCAAACTATTAACCAGTCTGACAAAACGAATTGCCTGGTGTTCCGTTTTCAAACGTTTCACACATTTCAGTCTGTGTTTCTGAAGTCCCAGAAAGTCATATTTTAGCATCATCCCCGAAACTTGCAGCACGAATGTGATTTCATTATGCAACTCGCACTTGCAATGACGCCAGTCTTGGCCCCGAGGCCTGAAATCTTTATGCATGTCATCAATCGAGCGTTCTGCAGGCGAACATGATTTTCTCATTGCATACGATTGCATGTTAGGGTGCTTGGGGAAAGTAGTTGTTGCATCCGTTGACGTTGACGCATATCTGGGATTAAAAAAGCCATGGATGCTGTGCACAAGAAAGTTATCAAGTTAGCAACCAGTCTTTCGCAACCTATGCCATTGATTTGAATAATCAGAAATATTGTTTTCCTACAGTCTGCACTCTCTTTTTTAAGTCTAATAAACAGTTCTTGATTTTTGCAGTCAAAGATTTTAAAAGAAGCAAGGCACCCATATTCTTCAAAATTGTGATGCCGTTCGAAGCCGACGTCTGGTAACGTTTTTATCGTAGATCAATATTTAACACCAAAAACAACGCAAAAGATACGTTCGAATTGCGTATCAACACAAGGGGAAGCGTGACAAATGTTCACCCTGTTTTCGGGAATTCTAGTTTTCCGCGAGAGTCACATTTTCTTTGCTTGGTCGTACCTACCCACAAAACCCACAAAACCTCCAGCTAAAGTTTATATAAAAAAAAACTCTAATATCCTTGGAACCCATTAGTCACACTCCGGAAGGTCCGAAGACCTACAGGTTTAAATTCTTGCGTTCGGAAGGCAGATTCCCCACCGACACATGATTCTTGAAGCGCTCATGTCAATACCGACTTTTGGGAGTTCTCTAAACCCTTCATACCAAAAAATACCATGATGGTCCTGTCGGTTGGATTAACTCCTCAAATTAGCATCAGTACAGATCAAGCAGAACATGTTCTTAAAACAGTAACGACGAAACGAATGTGGATAACGGATATGGCATGTAGTGCGTCCAAGGACCAACGCTCTCCAGTTTTTCGTACGTCGGGAGACCCCCTCCTTGATTTCTGGTAGGTTTTTATCCGGCTTCTCACACAGGGCATGGCACAAGGACGCTTAGTTTTGGGAGCTCTGGGGGACTTTGCTCTTATTGTTCTTCTTCCATTAACGCTTTTGGAGCGGGAAATATCATGCATTTGACATAATTATGCAAAAGCTACTCTAGATTGAGTGAGGCCTTCAGTTGAACATGTGCGTAATGTTAACTGTATAATACAGTGCTGAATACGCTCACGCTTAGCTTGGATTAAAGGGGCCTTCTTCCTCTTCCTCTTCCTCTTCCAACCACGCTTCAGGGACGGAACAAACAAAGATGGCAATGCCCTTAACATTATGCAAGAGTTACTCTGGACAGATTGAAGCAGACCATAAAGGCCTCCGGTTCGGTCACTCGATGGCTATCTGCAGAATAAAGTGCATCTCATTCCGCTGACTGTGCCCTGATTTATCGCTGTGTGATACCATTCATCTTTGTTGCAGTCACCTAACTGGTGTAACTATAGAACAGTGTACGATTTCCGGTCGCTAAGAAATACATTACAATTCTTGTGTGTGTGTGCTAAGGGAGGCATCGAGAGGTAATTATTTCCAACTTTAGCACATGAATAAAACAATTCAAAATCGACTTCTTCTTGAACAAAAGGACTCTATCCAACTTCCAGTATCCAATTGTTGTTGGGTGTTGTTGTTTCTAATGATAAATAAGCCAACATGTCAAGTGCGTGCTTTTGTTTGCGATGCTATCTGTGTTTTCAAAAATTCATCAGCAGTCATGCGCCATCACTGGGTCAGTAAAAGAAGCCTTCATCAATTGTGAGTCAGAGTGCGGGTCATATATTATTTAAAAGTATCCCTGCCGTGGCTGGTGATAGTGACCTAAACCACAAAAGAGGGTTTAACTTCGTGCTGTTATCTCTATCCCCAATTTTATAAGTCAACACTGTGACCGTTTGTCCAATCGTGAATTATCACATGGTGTGCTGGTGGGTTAGAGAATACATAATTATTAGCTTTCAGACGTGCGCTCACGCGCGTGTGTATGTGTGTGTATGTGTTTAGAAAAAAAGAATGCAAACGGATGAGATATGTCCTGTTAAAAAAAACCTTTTACAACTTTCAAATATCTAAGAAAATCAGGTCTTAAAAAGAAGAGTCTTAAATTGGAAGTACATTTATCGAGGCTTTTGGGCGGGGATGTAGCTCAGTCGGTAGCGCGCTGGATTTGTATCCAGTTGGCCGATGTCAGCGTGAGTTCGTCCCCACGTTCGGCGAGAGATTTATTTCTCAGAGTCAACTTTGTGTACAGACTCTCCTCGGTGTCCGAACACCCCCGTGTGTACACGCAAGCACAAGACCAAGTGCGCACGAAAAAAATCCTGTAATCCATGTCAGAGTTCGGTGGGTTATAGAAACACGAAAATACCCATCATGCTTCCTCCGAAAACGGCGTATGGCTGCCTAAATGGCCGGGTAAAAAACGGTCATACACGTAAAATTCCACTCGTGCAAAAAACACGAGTGTACGTGGGAGTTTCAGCCCAACCACGAACGAAGAAGAAGAAGAAGATATGTCCTGTTGTTGGAAGAACTCGGTCGTCAGTTTACGCATGCTAGAAACCTTCTCATCGGAATTAGATGTCTTTGCCCTTAACAACTCAAACTGTGAAGGCTTTGGGCATTTTCCTTCTTTTGTTTTTGTTTTTTGGTCATGATATTTGATGGAAAAGCTTCCTTGAAGTAAAACAACAACAACCATTCAGTAGAAAACCGGTGCGAACGAAAACAACCGAACGAATGAGATCTGTCGGGTTTCCTGAAGGACCCGTTTGGATTTTGCACACCGGCGACCTTGAAGAGTAAAGATGTCTTGATAAGCTGAAGCTGGCGTGCGAATGCAGAATTAATTGAGAAGGCTGGAGGAAATATGTTATTTTTCAAAGAAGACCCGCATTCCATGTGGGAGTTATATGTATTTAGCCTGAAGGGTTCCAAAGGCGGATTCCTTAGCTAAGGTGAAAACAACATTCTCCTTTAACCTGAGTTTTTTGTTGTGTTTCTTGTTGATTTAGCTTTTTTTGTGTGCCGATAGGTCTGTCTGTAGAACAATGGGAAGACTGAATAGAGCAGATGTCAAATCTAAAAGCAAGGTTGAATGAAACAGATGGAAACCAGAGAAAGAGGTCATGAAAATAAGTAAGAGTAAGCTAAAGAAAAAAACAAACTATTTACAACTGTCAGAAGAAGAAACAGTTAGATCAAACAATAAAATAAAAGCAGAACAGAAGTGAAGTCGTTAATAACATAAACAGAATTAAAAACCAAACACACACACACACACACACACACACATAGACACACACACACACACACACACACACACACACACACACGCACACACACACACACACACACACACACACACACACACACACACACACACACAGTCAAAAGAAGCCCTGAGTAAAGAAAATGCATTTGAGGGGGCTGGAAAACACATAGAGACGATTGTTATGAATGCATTACGATCATGTTATGTGCACCCTTGATAATTATGTTGAGTATGCCAAGCTTCTTTGTAATAGTTACAATTTTCCAGCTAATGACGTTATTGAGGGCGTGGATTTGCATGCGCAATTGTTTGTATTGTGGCGTTGTAGTGGTATTACTGGTGATATTGGTGGTAGTGGTAGTGCCGGTTGTGTTGTGGCGGTGAAAAGATTGAGTTAGATAAGCAGAGACGAGGACATCTCTCTGAACAGCTAGCTCATCATTACACCCCCACCCCTCTTTAAATTGGGTTGTATAGGTTTCACTATGTCTGTCTGTCTGTCTGTCTGTCTGATTGTCTTTCTGTCTGTGTGTCTGTGTGTCTGTCTGTGTGTCTGTCTGCCTGCCTGTCTGTCTGCCTGCCTGTGTGCATGTGTGTCTGTCTATCTGTCGTTCAATCCCCACTTAGATATTTGGTGTTCGTCGATCTTTTAAGCTGGAATTTGTTGTGTATAGGTTCGAAGTAGGGTACACACGGGCTTAGCAACAACAACGTCCTAGCGTAAGAGGAGAGATACAGCACGGTCTAGTATGTATCTGTTCTGGATCTAGAGTCGCACGTACTACACCTTAATGATTCCGCAGTCCCAGGACAAAAAAAAACCCCAACTGTTTAACCTCATCAACACATCTATCGAGGGTCTGAACAAAATGAGTGCTCGTTGCATCGACAACAACGTGCCCCGAAACTATGTAAAACAAGAAATTCCTCCGAGGTAGGAAAAACACCCCCGTCCTTAGCATTCTCACTGCCACCAACTGAGCAGGCACTGCTAACAAGTGTGGTTATTTCCCTTTGACCATTAATATGTCCCTGTATAAGTCCTTGTAGAATCTTAATCCACCAATAACTCCCTAACCGTGTGTTTGACTGGTCCCAATTTTTGTAAGGACCGTCTCAGGAATGTATAGAACCTGTTCACCAAGTTTGGTGACGATCGGTCCGTTCATTCTTGAGATCTATATGCGAACACAAACAAACAAACAAACAAACACATCGAACGAAACCTATACACACCCCTATACCGGGGGTGTAACGACGTTTGACTAGCTTGACTTAGACAAGGGGGGAAAGAAAATCCTACTGAACAGCTTGCACAGCTTTTAGAGCCCTAGGCCCATCGTACATTATTACACCTCGCTTTGACACAAACCGACTCTTTCACTTCATGAGCAACACAGTCGAGACAGTATATGGTACCCCGTGGCTCAGGAACTTTAAGCGACGTTTAATTAACTTGAGCGAGACAACCAAAGAAGGGAAATTCCACTGAACACCTAACCCATCTGTTCCAGAGTCGCACCTCACCTTAATTATTCCATTGCGCCAAGATGAGTCTTTAACTCCCTCATGACAACACCAGCAGGAGTCCGATCTTGACCGACGCCGGCCTCGACCTGTCCTCTCCGGGGGAATGTCCGGCAGATCTGCTGCAGACAGGTTACAGAGAAGCCATTAGCTGACCAATACTCTTGGGGATACATGCTGGTCTGAAGCGTAATGTAGGATGATCACAGATTGCCCGGCCGCGCGTTTATCTCTCGCCGGGGAGATTCGAAGCAGAAGTGAACGCATTTGTCAAGGATGCTGGGACAATAGCATAATATTATCCTACTTTCCCGTCCTAGGATATTATAATGCACCGACTATTAACACTGGATGTCCTTCTTTGAGCCATGTGGGGTCACATGCCGACTGAAACCGATGTTTAGGCGGCTGGCCGAGACTCCAAAAAGAGTGCAGGTTTGTATGCGTTCAAGTGTAAACAAAATAAAAGGACTTGTAGTTTAAATGGATTGATACATAACTATTATTTATATTTTTCACCAAAACATGACACTTTGTGTACATAGATCGCGACAGGCATTGTTCCCCAAGAGAACAATGACTGCCTCGATCTGTGTAAAATGTCATAATTTGGTCAAAAATACCAGGAATGTTTATTGTCGAATCTCTCTTGGGGGTTCAGATCTTAAAGCGTGGTGATACAATATTGCCTGGCTGCACATACATCTCTCTCCAGGGGGGCCGGAATCAGAAATGAAGACATTTTTCAAGGGATGCTGTATCGTTCTGGTGGGGTAATATTGTCCATGTACATCACGTGCGGCGTTACATTTCACGAGCATTGCCCTCAATTCAGCGATAGACTTTCAGAACAGTCGTTAGAAACTGTCAGAGCACCCCTACCGAAACCGGTAAATCGACACGGGTCGAGCTGGTCTTGGTGAAGCATGCCAATATTAGGCACACCCCCCCCCCCACACACACACACACACACACACACACACACACACACACACACACACACACACACACACACACACACACAAAACAACGGAGTTCTATCATTCTGAGCGCATTTTGTGAGTAAACATAAAATATATTTCGGATACAGGAATTGATGAAGAATACAATGTATTCATTGTTAATACTGTATGTGAACATTCGATTTTAATGACACAAAATTTGACTTATTTTAAGCATCCGAGTTAAAAGGCGTGAAAGTGCGGCCTCACACACACACACACACACACACATACACACACACACACACACACACACACACACACACACACACACACACACACACACACACACACACAGATATAAGCACTGACGCAAACACAGAACGCTGAAGACGAAGAATACAAGAAATTCCTCCGAGGTAGGAAAAACACCCCCGTTGGTCAAAGGGAAATAACCATTCTCACTGCCACCAACTGAGAAGGTTATTTCCCTTTGACCATTAATATGTCCCTCTATAAGTCCTTGTAGAATCTTAATCCACCAATAACTCCCTAACCGTGTGTTTGACTGGTCCCAATTTTTGTAAGGACCGTCTCAGGAATGTATAGAACCTGTTCACCAAGTTTGGTGACGATCGGTCCGTTCATTCTTGAGATCTATATGCGAACACAAACACACAAACACACAAACAAACAAACAAACACATCGACCGAATCCTATACACACCCCTATACCGGGGGTGTAAATACGAAGACAACGTATTTCAAATGTATTTGAGGCGTTAACCCAGTCGTTCCGCACCATGAAGAGAAAAGCATGACTGGGTGTAGTTTTCTGGGTGTAGTGTAGTGGTCTGGGTGGCCGAGTGGTAAACGCACTTGCGCTCGGAAGCGAGAGATTGCGAGTTCGGCCCTGGGTCAGGGCGTTAGCAATTTTCTCCCCCCTTTCCTAACCTAGGTGGTGGGTTCAAGTGCTAGTCTTTCGGATGAGAAGAAAAACCGAGGTCCCTTCGTGTACACTACATTGGGGTGTGCACGTTAAAGATCCCACGATTGACAAAAGGGTCTTTCCTGGCAAAATTGTATAGACATAGATAAAAATGTCCACCAAAATACCCGTGTGACTTGGAATAATAGGCCGTGAAAAGTAGGATATGCGCCGAAATGGCTGCGATCTGCTGGCCGATGTGAATGCGTGATGTATAATTGTGTAAAACAATTCCATCTCACACGGTATAAATAAATCCCTGCGCCTTGAATATTTGCGCGATATAAATTGCATAAAATAAAAAAATATAAATAAATCCCTGCGCTTAGAACTGTACCCACGGAATACGCGCGATATAAGCCTCATATTGATTGATTGATTGATAGTTTTATCCTTCATTTCGCACTGTTTTCACAAACCTCTTTTTCCTGTGACGCATATTTAGTTCTTGAACCACGCCACACTGTAGCTTATGCCAAAAGCCAACTTAAAAAGCCATCTCCTGCAGGACATTTTTAGTAAAATACACATAAGTACAGTATGTAGGATAAACAGAATACTACATGGCTTGCTGTGTCGTACCAGATTTACACGGGTTGTTTTTTTAAGATAATTATTCAACTGCGAGCGAAAGCGAGCTGTTCACTATTTGAAAAAGCAACGAGTGTAAATCTGGTACATGGTACGACACAGCAAGCCATGTCGTATTCTGTTTATCCTACATACTGTACTTATGTGTATTTTACTAAAAATGTCCTGCAGTCGAGGCAGCTAAATTGAAGACGCTTGTTTTGGAACCTCGGTCTCTTCTAAAGCCTCGTGCAATCTATTACGTCAAAGCAAAGAAACGTCACTCTGAAAGTGTGGCGTGACGTGTTAGTTCTAAAAATTCATCGAGGGTAATTAGCGAGCGCAATTTTGTTTCTATAATGACGTTTGTCTCGGTGACTTTGGCATCATAAGCAGTGGAAAAACTGGTCCCTGCCAGACTTGCTTGACATGACCTCATTTACATGATATACACACGTGTGATTTGAACGATTATTATCTCACGGGTGTCTCTCTCACGTATGTAGGATAAAGAGAGAATACTACATGGCTTGCTGTGTCGTACCAGATTTACACGAGTTTGTTTTTTTAAAATATTGAACTGCGAGCGAAAATATATATATTTCTTCTCCATTTTCTCAAAAAGCACCACAGGATCGAACGATAATGCTTTGTGGGGGTATTTCTGCCGCTAAGAATGATACGTGAAAATGGCATCTAAAACGCACATCAACACCATCCCAGGGCTGCACTAGTGTTGTTGCTTTTACAGTTGCGCTTGACATTATAGCTATAAATAAATATCGATGCTTGAAATGAATCCCAAAGGACCTAAACACGCTTCGTTATAGCGTGAAACCTCGTTTTTGTAAGACTTCCTCCTCTTTAAGACCCTCCTGTGAAGGAAATCACGAATAACACTAACAGGCAAAGTTTGATAGTGATATCCTCCACGCTTTTAGAGCGCTAACCAGAGATAATAGAGTGACGTAGTGAAGTGTGGTTTCACGGATTGTAAATTCAGCTCACTGACCGAGAGAGTTGAATTTACAATCCGTGAAACCACACTTCACTACGTCACTCTATTATCTCTGGTTAGCGCTCTAAAAGCGTGGAGGATATCACTATCAAACTTTGCCTGTTAGTGTTATTCGTGATTTCCTTCACACCTCCTTTCTCAGACGATCTGTTCAAAGCCTCGAAAAATGTACTTCCAATTTAAAGGTCCTTGTCTACATTTTTATACGGAAATCGCCATTTGACCATTAAAATGCAGAGTCTATTATCTACAAATATCAACAATACACCCCCTTTCGATCAGGAAAGACGAAGCCAGTGTAGCCGTTTGAAAATTCATTGTAGTATTCCAGCGTAGTACTTCTTCTTCTGCGTTCGTGGGCTGAAACTCCCACGTACACTCGTGTTTTCTGCACGAGTGGAATTTTACGTGCACGACCGTTTTTTAACCCCGCCATTTAGGCAGCCATACGCCGTTTTCGGAGGACAGCGTAGTACTGATAGTAGGATATCCTTATTTGGAAAATGCCAAGCGCAAAACTCCTCTCAAATCCCGTGCATTTCGTGCGTTTAAAAAAAAGCGTGGACAGCGCTCCAGTGTCAAACTGTTGCTGCACTTGTTTGGGCGTGGCTATAAGCACAGTGACATGAATTTGATTGGTCAGTATTTTTAGGCAAAGCACATGTTCTCAGCAAACAGAAAACAAAATAAATAGGAAGCGTGAGTCACGCTACCCAAAAATAAAATCTTTTTTTACATATATTTTTTGTTCTATAACTTTTTTCCCCATGGTTCATTCATCATTTGACATAATTTTGTATCGAAATCTAACCATAAGATTATTGAAAAAAAAGCAAAAATGTAGACGACCACCTTTAAGACTCTCTTCTTTTCAAGACCTGATTTTCTTGGATATTTGAAAGTTGTAAAAGTTTTTTTTAACTGTAACAGCTGTTCATCAAAACTGCTTGTAGATGTGTAATCTTCACGCACTGTATAGTTTACATCGAAGGGCGCATGCGTAATACATGATTGGGCCACTCTTCACTGTGTGGCCCGATTTTGTTGGGATTTTTTTTTTATAAAGATGGGCCATGGATGTTGTGTGCGAGGGGAACAATAATTAACAAGGCGAAATTACTACATTTAGTGAAGCTGTGGAACTCACAAAATGAAACTGAACGCACTGCATTTTTTCACAATGACCGTAGTCCGCCGCTTGTGCAAAACGGAGTGAAACTGACGAGCCTGTTCAGCGCGGTAGTGGTTTCGCTGTGCTGCATAACACGCTTTTCCTAAACCTTTCTTCGTTTTAACTTTCTGAGCGTGTTTTTAATCCAAACATATCATATCTATATGTTTTTGGAATCAGGAACCGACAAGGAATAAGATGAAATTGTTTTTAAATCGATTTCGGAAATTTAATTTTGATCATAATTTTTATATTTTTAATTTTCAGAGCTTGTTTTTAATCCAAATATAACATATTTATATGTTTTTGGAATCAGGAAATGATGTAGAATAAAATGAACGTAAATTTGGATCGTTTTATATAAAAAAAAAATTATTACAATTTTCAGATTTTTAATGACCAAAGTCATTAATTAATTTTTAAGCCACCAAGCTGAAATGCAATACCGAAGTCCGGCCTTCGTCGACAAAAATGTCAATCAATTTGATTGAAAAATGAGGGTGTGACAGTGCCGCCTCAACTTTTACAAAAAGCCGGATATGACGTCATCAAAAGTATTTATCAAAAACAAGAAAAAAAATTCCGGGGATATCATTCCCAGGAACTCTCATGTCAAATTTCATAAAGATCGGTCCAGTAGTTTGGTCTGAATCGCTCTACACACACACACGCACAGACACACACACACACACACACACACACACACACACACACACACACTCACACACACACACACACACACACACACACACACACACACACACACACACCCATACACCACGACCCTCGTCTTGATTCCCCCTCTATGTTAAAACATTTAGTCAAAACTTGACTAAATGTAAAAACGGCACATTGTTGCTCGTGATGAGTGTTCGATACCACACTAAGTATAGTGTCTTGACGCCAACATTCACTTCAAAATAGTTGAGCGAAGAGATTGACAGAAACAAAGACAAAGAGCGGGAAAAAAGAGGATAATGAAGGGTGAAAAAAGGCACAAAAAAAGGAGTACACAATATAGTGCGAATTCAATGTTAACTAACCGCCCCCGCCCTTCCCCCCCCCCCTTTTTTTTTTTATCCCACCCGATCCTCCTGCAGAATGATAGATTTTGTCAAATCATTGCTTTCTCTCGAAACCCGCGACCTCCCCTTTTCTAAATGTACGTGTTTTGTTCTTGCTTGAAATCAAAGTTCATGGAAGATTGATTTGTTTGTGATCTTGTTTGTCAAGACTGAGGGCTAAAGCGGCGTGTGTTTCTTCAGCGCTGTCAATTAGTGTCTTGTTAAAGAGCCCTGGGATCCTATCTAAAAACTGGTGCACGTTTCAACCTGATTGGCACGTGCTCGCACAGTCAAACTAATAACTGACGCTGCCAAGGTCAAGGTCAATGCGGAGTCACAGTAAATTTAATGTTTTGATCGCAATTTCTCTGGAATAATTATTGTCAAGATGGGGGTTCGCAAGGGACGGCAAAAAGAAGTCCTGTTGCACCATTCAGTGATGCATGTATTTATTTGAATCTCTGGTGACTGAAGTGAAATGGAAGTTCCAAATTATGTCTTCGTCCTTTCTGACCTGACCATTAGTGAACCGGTACGAGATGATTTAGGTCACTCGATCAGCCTTTAGGTCTTCCCAGTTGCATTAAATCATGTGTATTGCCAAGCATGTTTATCGTTTTTCGGACAGTATTTGTGACTGGTGTTTGTTCGTGTCTGGTAACTGCGTCTTGGTTCGTTTTTCAATAGTTTTGCGGCCATGTGTACATTTAATTTTTACATTTAGTCAAGTTTTGACTAAATGTTTTAACATAGAGGGGGAATCGAGACGAGGGTCGTGGTGTATGTGTGTGTGTGTGTGTGTGTGTGTGTGTGTGTGTCTGTGTGTGTGTGTGTGTGTGTGTGTGTGTCTGTGTGTCTGTCTGTGCGTGTGTGTGTGTAGAGCGATTCAGACTAAACTACTGGACCGATCTTTATGAAATTTGACATGAGAGTTCCTGGGAATGATATCCCAGGCCTTTTTTTTCCATTTTTTGGATAAATGTTTTTGATGACGTCATATCCGGCTTTTTGTAAAAGTTGAGGCGGCACTGTCACACCCTCATTTTTCAATCAAATTGATTGAAATTTTGGCCAAGCAATCTTCGACGAAGGCCGGACTTCGGTATTGCATTTCCGATTGGTGGCTTAAAAATTAATTAATGACTTTCGTCATTAAAAATCTGAAAATTGTAAAAAAAAAAAAAATTATAAAACGATCCAAATTTACATTCATCTTATTCTTCATCATTTTCTAATTAAAAAAACCCCATATAAATATGTTATATTTGGATTAAAAACAAGCTCTGAAAATTAAAAATATAAAAATTATGATCAAAATTAAATTTTGGAAATCAATTTAAAAACACTTTCGTCTTATTTCTTGTCGGTTCCTGATTCCAAAAACATATAGATATGATATGTTTGGATTAAAAACACGCAGCGCAGAAAGTTAAAACGAAGAGAGGTACAGAAAAGCGTGCTATCCTTCTCAACGCAACTACTACCCCGCTCTTCTTGTCAATTTCACTGCCTTTGCCACGAGTGGTGGACTGACGATGCTACGAGTATACGGTCTTGCTGAAAAATTGCAGTGCGTTCAGTTTCATTATGTGAGTTCGACAGCTTGACTAAATGTTGTATTTTCGCCTTACGCGACTTGTTATTTCTTACTTTTGTGTTACATGTATTTGTCTTCATCCAAGTTCATTGTTATCGACATTTTCAATCAATTTGAAGGATAAACAAGTCGCGTAAGGCGAAACTACTACATTTAGTCAAGCTGTGGAACTCACAGAATGAAACTGAACGTAGTCCGCCGCTAGTGCAAGAGGCAGTGAAAGTGACGAGCCTGTTTGGCGCGGTAGCGGTTGCGCTGGGCTTCATAGCACGCTTTACTGTACCTCTCTTCGTTTTAACTTTCTGAGCGTGTTTTTAATCCAAACATATCTTATCTATATGTTTTTGGAATCAGGCGACAAGGAATAAGATGAAAGTGTTTCTAAATTGAAATCGAAAATTTAATTTTGATCATAACTTTTATATTTTTAATTTTCAGAGCTTGTTTTTAATCCAAATTTAACATATTTATATGTTTTTGGAATCAGGAAATGATGAATAATAAAATGAACATAAATTTGGATCGTTTTATAAAACAAAATTTTTTTTTTTACTATTTTCAGATTTTTAATGACCAAAGTCATTAATTATTTTTTAAGCCACCAAGCTGAAATGCAATACTGAAGTCTCGCCTTCGTCGAAGATTGCTTGGCCAAAATGTCAATCAATTTGATTGAAAAATGAGGGTGTGACAGTGCTGCCTCAACTTTTACAAAAAGCCGGATATGACGTCATCAAAGACATTTATCGAAAAAAAGACAAAAACATCCGGGTATATCATTATCAGGATCTCTCATGTCAAATTTCATAAAGATCGGTCCAGTAGTTTAGTCTGAATCGCTCTACACACACACACTCACAGACAGACACACACACACACATACACCACGACCCTCGTCTCGATTCCCCCTCTATGTTAAAACATTTAGTCAAAACTTGACTAAATGTAAAACAGGCGAGAAAGTGCTGCCTCAACTTTTAAAAAAACTTTACAAAGCCAGATATGACGTCATCATAGATAATTATTTTATTAAAAGATAGAGGAAGTTCAAGGGGCCATGAGGGGGGGGGGAGGGGGGTGAGGGACAGAGACTGACTCGACTCTCTCTCTCTCTCTCTCTCTCTCTCTCTCTCTCTCTCTCTCTCTCTCTCTCTCTCTCTCTCTCTCTCTCTCTCTCTCTCTCTCTCTCTCTCTCTCTCTCTCTCTTTCTGATTGACGACTCTAGCCACAAGACTTTTTTGACCGAAAAGGATGTTGCGTCTCAGAATTGATTAGATCCGAACTTACCAGACTCATTCGGTTTGCCACACAAACCTCTTTTCTCATTTTCTCGGAGTGTTGTCAGTGTTGTCGAGCTTTCGACTTCAAAAGATAAACATGTCTGCGAGAACTTTTCAAAATACAGCACTCACGGAACAAAACGCCTTCAATTCATCTTGCGCGATCTTACTTTAATTTCGTAACTTTGGCAGTACTCTTCATCGAGACCGTAACCAAATGATGAGTATGATCGTGAGACACCGCGTCTTTCACAATATGGACATTCGAAGATGTAGTTGTGTGGGAATGGTGTTGAGTTGGACAATTATGGTGATACCGTCTAGTCTCTCGTCTGGGCATTTATTTCTGTGGGATAAGAACATAGTTTTTGTTTTATCATTACACTGATCTATTTGGGTGAGGGCTGTCTTGGGTTGATAAAAGCATGTCTATTGCATGCGCACCGTACCGTCTTATTCTTCTTACCCTCTTTCTCATCCTAAGCATTATTGTCACTATGAGATACGACGCAACAGCGCAAGATAAGTCGCAGTGTTACTGATGCAATTTAAACCATTGTCTCATCTATGACACCTACTCAGTCCGCATGAGCTGGCTTTTTCCTCACTCTGAACTCTTCTTCAACTATTTGAAGCAGATGTAAAAGTCCCCGGACAAGTAGGTTAAAGGCACAGTAAGCCTCCCGTAAACCATCACAGATGCTGTCAGGCTTTTACACACAGTACAAACACTCTTCCATTTGAACGCTCACCAAACGGGAACATTCTGGGTGCCCTACGTAAAGAGCGAGGAATTTTCAAAGAATTAATCTTGCGGAGAGAGTGTCAGAGACAATCGGACCGTGGTGCGTTTTGGCGCTAGACCTAACTTTTAAAATCTAAATAATAAATTGACAGCTTGTTACACAAACATTCTTAAATCATAAAAGAATTCTTTTTACACCAAGACAAGATCAGTACAATTCTAAGTTTTGAAAGTTTGAAAAAAGAAAAGCCCGGAAGCAGGGTCACGCAAGGTCGTGGTTCTCGTAGCAGACGATGGTTTATGCCCGGTATCGCCAGTTCCTCTGAACAATCAAAAGCCATCGCTAGGGTTCTTGTGAACCACAGCTGTTTGCTTCGTGCATAATAACGTGCTATTGCAGATAAGCTCACAGCGAGTCGCATTCAAATTACTAACTGACGACTACATTGTGAAAAAGGGAAATTTGATCACACGGGTTCACGATGGCTCAGGGGTAAGATAAACCACGCAAAAATAAATTCTTTGAAAATTGCTCGCTCTTTACGGAGGGCACCTAGGATGTTCCCGTTTGATGAGCGTTCAAATGGAAGGGTGTTTGTACTGTGTGTAAAAGCCTGACAGTGTCTGTGATGGTTTACGGATCGAGGCTTACTGTGCCTTTAAGGCAAAGCGTTTTCGCCTTTCAGAGGAAAGCTTTTTTTTACATGGCAAGGATTGTCTATAATCTGCATGGGAAGAAGGATATGTCACTACACGGCTCTAGCCCCCGTGGACAGAATAATGTATTTTTCTTAAGTTTTCTGTAAATCAGGTATCTTCCCTTCCCCAGAATTTGCGGTAAAGGCAAGCAACTTGATTCACCCAGACGTGTTGCAATTAGGGTAGAATGCCTTCACGCAATTTCACCAATCAATGTGAGGGGGACCTGTGCAAAGAATATGTTACTTTAAATGTGTTTCCTCCTCCTCTTGTGAATCGCCAAGGCTGTTTACATCAGCTAAAGAGCAACGTGCTTTTCACACACACACACACACATACACACACGCACGCACGCACGCACGCGCGCACGCACGCACACACGCACGCACGCACGCACACACACACACACACACACACACACACACACACACACACACACACAAACACACACACATTCTGCAAAACTGTACCTGTGTAAAGTAATTGATCGCCGTTGTGCCGTCCTGTCTTCAGATTAGTTCTAGGCAAGCTTGACTGGCTTTCCGATGTTTGAATCTTTAATGCGCCCGTGTAAAAGATCTCAGATAAATCTATCTAATTGGGAAAAAAAAGGTTCACAGACAGAGGCAATTGCTTTGCGCATTATGCATGCATGAACGTGAGCATCAGTCACGCTATTTCTTCATTTACCACAAGCTTGAATTTGATCTAAAACGGCTAGAAACAAAATCTTCTTATACACCCCGATGACAAAGTTCATTGATGGATTTAAGTGAAGAAGGGGGGCGAGGGAGGGGGCAATGTGAGACATTTTAAAACCATATCGTTTGGGAACATGCTTTTAGCAATAAAAGGACCAGCACGGTTGGCCTAGTGGTAAGGCGTCCGCCCCGTGATCGGGAGGTCGTGGGTTCGAACCCCGGCCGGGCATATATAAGACTTTAAAATTGGCAATCTAGTGGCTGCTCCGCCTGGCGTCTGGCATTATGGGGTTAGTGCTAGGGCTGGTTGGTCCGGTGTCAGAATAATGTGACTGGGTGAGACATGAA
>NC_090245.1:69576232-69599054 GCF_037325665.1 Littorina saxatilis
AACTCATGGATTTTATATGGAGATTCATGTGTTCAGGCCTGTAGTTGTTAATTTAAATGCGGTATGTTTGTATTGTTTGCTCCAGAGATGTATACTTCGTACGTATAGAGCGTTCGGAACTTTTCAGTCGCAAAAGTAGTACCAAAACAGAACAGCTTCTCAACCCATTGCACTATCGAGGATTCAGGCTGTTGCTGGCTCGTTATTTGTTTGGTTGCTAGGTCATTATCGAAAAATAACTAGCTCTACAAGTTTACAGAGATAAAGAAGCAGAGGGGGGAATAAATTGCAGAAATTGCGTCTTCTCTTAATAATGCATATGTGCAGAAATTATTGCACTACTTAGATCAGTGTAATTGTCGGTTTTTAAGTACATTTCCATCCATTCTTGATTTTGTTTCTCTTTAATTCTTTCTTTCTTTCTTTCTTTCTTTCTTTCACTATTGCTTTCTTTCTTGTTTATTGCTTTCTTTCTTTCTTTCTTTATTCATTTATTTATTTATTTATGTATTTGTTCGATCAATACTGTTATTATTGATACAACTTATAAGGAATATAGGAAGCAACAACATTAATATGTAGAGCCAAAATGAACGATTGACCTTTTCAAAGATAGAATGGCTTCGAAATAAGTGGTAAGGCCCAAGACTGACAGAGAAAGTATTCTCTTTTCTATATAATAGTATCTTAACTTGTGTTGTCCTTTCTCTCGTACCTTCGTTGGTATGGTATGCAGAGCAATCGTATTATCTTGGTTTGTCGTTATTAACATCACTGGCTTTGTTTGTGGGTGTTTTAACGGTCAATACAAGTTCTGTATTTGTAATGAACGAATGCTTATTCAAACCAAAACAATTCCCAATGGCTGTTTTGCTGCATGGCGATTTAAATTCTATACCTTCTTCTTCTTGTTCTTGGTTTTGTTGTTACACCCCCGGTATAGGGGTGTGTATAGGTTTCGCTCGATGTGTTTGTGTGTTTGTGGCGGTGTTTGTGTGAACTGACCGATCGTCACCAAACTTGGTGAACAGGTTCTATACATTCCTGAGACGGTCCTTACAAAAATTGGGACCAGTCAAACACACGGTTAGGGAGTTATTGGTGGATTAAAATTATACAACGACTTATAGACGGACACCCCCGTTGGTCAAAGGGAAATAACCATTCTCACTGCCACCAACTGAGAAGGTTATTTCCCTTGACGGGGGTGTTTTTCCTATCAGAGGAATTTCTTGTTCTTCTTGCTGTTCAAGGGCTGACATGTGCAATAGCTTAGTGGTAAGGACTTGGGCCTTGAAGCTTGCAGGTTCGGGGTTCGAATCCCAGCTAATAGGTTAAGAATTGAGATGTGTCCGTTCTGCCATGTCAAATTGTGTACATTTACAGACCTCCAACAACTTCGTGTGTACAAACAAGTGCAAGACTAAATGCGCACAAAAAAAGATCATATTATCCACGTCAGAGTCCGATGGGTTAGAGCTAGAGTATATATGACTGTCACAAACGGGGGCAGGAAAACTGCTATTGACGTAAAATCCCAAAAGTGCAACAGCAAAGACAAATGTGCTGGTTGAAGTTGCAGCTTACGAATGCACAAGAAACAGAAGAGAATAGTTGAACCATTTACGGAGCGATCATTGAACCCTATTTTAGCGAACCCCATGAGGATTTCAGAAGTAATTGAGTTACTGTGGATACTACCCTGTGCTGTACAATTGCTTCATTTCACCCACACACTTTGTCCATGCCCTTGGTCAGCTCGAAAGGCCTATATGGACCAGGTCCGCAAGCCAAATGAAAGCCTCGTGAAACCTTTTTTGGCTTCTGACTCCTGCGGGATTTCAAAGACGAACAGGGACTCTCCGTTTGGAAAACAGTCACTGTCGTGCTTCGTTTGTTTGGCTGCTCGTCTGAAGACATGTAACTCCGGAAGGATGGGAGGTGAGGGTGAAGGGCGGAGGTTGGTGGTGTGAAGGGGAATTGACAAATTGTCTTGGAGAGTTGCAAGGGGAAAGAGGCTGAATTTCGTCTGTTTTTTTCTTTCTTCTATTGTATCATATTTGTATGGAGTGAATGGGTGTAAAACATGTCATTCACACCAGAAAAAATACCAGGCGGAATACATGTTTGTTCATGTTCTTGATTTTGGTCTTGTTCTTGTTAGAATGAGGATTAGCAGGGTGAGGTAGACCAACTGACCAATCTTTCCTTTTAAGAAGAATTTTGGCTGAAGAAAACCACAAAGACGGTGGCGTGGTGGTTGGGTTTGTCGTGGGGTTGGTTAGCAGGGTGTTGGAGACCAACTGACCAATCTTTCCTGGCTGAAGAAAAACACAAAGTCGGTGGCGTGGTGGTTGGGGTTGTCGTGGGGTTGGTTAGCAGGGTGTTGGAGACCAACTGACCAATCTTTCCTTTTAAGAAGAATTTTGGCTGAAGAAAAACACAAAGACGGTGGCGTGGTGGTTGGACTTGCCCTGGGGTTGGTTAGCAGGGTGTTTAAGACTGACTGACCTATCTTGACTAAAAAGCAGAAAACTGATTGAAAACATGAAGCATGTGGGCGTAGTTGTGGGAGTAGGGGTAGAATGGTTCCATGAAAATGAAAATTTAAAAAAACGATCAAATTTATTTTATAAATTATTGTATTTTGATAACAAAAATGACCATAGGAAAATTTAAGTATGGGAAGAAGTTAGACTTACGTATTTTATTGGAATTAGAGTTAAACATTAGACAGAAGTTTATGCTTTGTATACTATAAAGTTGATTATGTTATACAGAAAAAGACCAAGGAAGAAGGATGCTCCCCGCCTTAGAAAAAAACAAAAATAAAAATAAATAAAAAAATAAAAAAATAAAGAATGTAAAACAATTCAGGCAAAAAATATGGGGTGAAGCATCCTGCATGCAACTGAGGTAACAACAAACAAGTCGCGTAAGGCGAAAATACAATATTTAGTCAAGTAGCTGTCGAACTCACAGAATGAAACTGAACGCAACGCAACGCAGCAAGACCGTATACTCGTAGCATCGTCACTCCACCGCCCGTGGCAAAGGCAGTGCCCGTGGAATTGACAAGAAGAGCGGGGTAGTAGTTGCGCTAAGAAGGATAGCACGCTTTTCTGTACCTCTCTTCGTTTTAACTTTCTGAGCGTGTTTTTAATCCAAACATATCATATCTATATATTTTTGGAATCAGGAACCGACAAGGAATAAGATGAAAGTGTTTTTAAATTGATTTCGAAAAAAAAATTTTGATAATAATTTTTATATATTTAATTTTCAGAGCTTGTTTTTAATCCGAATATAACATATTTATATGTTTTTGGAATCAGCAAATGATGGAGAATAAGATAAACGTAAATTGGGATCGTTTTATAAATTTTTATTTTTTTTTACAATTTTCAGATTTTTAATGACCAAAGTCATTAATTAATTTTTAAGCCACCAAGCTGAAATGCAATACCGAAGTCCGGGCTTCGTCGAAGATTACTTGACCAAAATTTCAACCAATTTGGTTGAAAAATGAGGGCGTGACAGTGCCGCCTCAACTTTCACGAAAAGCCGGATATGACGTCATCAAAGACATTTATCAAAAAAATGAAAAAAACGTTCGGGGATTTCATACCCAGGAACTCTCATGTCAAATTTCATAAAGATCGGTCCAGTAGTTTAGTCTGAATCGCTCTACACACACACACACACGCACACACACACACACACACACACACACACACACACGCACGCACATACACCACGACCCTCGTTTCGATTCCCCCTCGATGTTAAAATATTTAGTCAAAACTTGACTAAATATAAAAAGGGGTAGAATGGTAAAGTGTTGGAGACTGATCGATAGACTACTAGTTTCTTCAAAAAGAATGTTGACTGAAGGTTAATTAATGTTGGCCGGGTGGCGGGGCTTGGGGGAAGGCAGAGTGGGTGAGACTAGCTGACTCATCTTTACTTTGAAAAAGAAATCCGTCTGAAGAAAAGTGACAAAGGAGCACATAGACAACAACAACCAAGGGGGGAAGGTTGTTGTTGGGGGACAGGGTGCGTGGATTCTTTTCGGACTAATCTTAACTTTTAGAATAAATCAGACTGAAGATAGACGAAGTGAAGACAACCAACCTGTTTTTGCTTAACTTTTTGTCACGAAATGGACTTTTTGGTAAAGAATAAACTCCTCGCCGAGCTGTTTGAACCCACATCAATAGTCACGCACTGAGTGCAAAGTCATCGCGCTACCCACTGATGTAAGGGTGTTGGTCTGAGAGTATTGAAAAGTCGTACGTAGGCTCCTGCGGCGCAAAAATACCAGCTTCTTTCGCTTTCTAATAGAAATCGCACCATCGTATTTAATTCCTAAACCAGTAGACTCACATTATCACCCTCAGACGTTGACTTCCTCAATTCATTACTTTCACTTTAGAGGTTTCCATATGCTTATTGTTCAATTACCAAGAGATTTGTTTTTGCTTAACTTTTCGTCACGAAATGGATTTTGTTTAAAGAATAAACTCCTCGCCGAGCCTTTGTTCAAACCCACAACAATAGTCACGAACTGATTTCAAAGCCATTGCGCTACCCACTGAGCTACGGTTGTTGCTCTAAGATTACTGAATAAGACATAATTAGCTCCTGCAGCAGCGAAAAAAATACCAGCTTCTTTCGCTTTCTAATAGAAATCGCAGCATCGTATTTAATTCCTAAACCAGTAGACGTAAATAATCACCCTCAGACGTTGACTTCATCAGTTCATTACTTTCACCTCAGGGGTTTCTATTTTCTTATTGTTCAATTTCCAAAAGACTGTCAAAGGAACTACAAAAAGACAAGAAGCTCGAATTTCTGTTCTCTATTATTCCATGGGTGGAAAAGGGATTACAGATGTGATACAAATCTAATCAGTACAGGGAGTTCTACTTTCTTCCTACCCCCCTCCCCCCTCCTCCCCCTCCCACAGTACATTATGTTGCGCCTCCTCTCCCACACACCCCACCCCCACCCCCTACCGTAATTTATTTTAAGGAACAAACAGATTTTCAGGCCTGGAGGTCCTCGATCTTTGCTTTTTCCGTTTGTCAAATCGAGTGAAAGGATAAGGTTGTAAGGACAAAGCTGTAGCTTTATTCGCATTCAAACCTGTCAAATGGTATCGAAACCGACAGGACAAACCGGTTGTCGATTTCTTATTCGGCATTTTTACAAAAACCCTGTACAATTTAACAAAATTGTAGTTCACGTAAACATTGGTTAGAATCTCTGACAAGCTGTGCACTTCATTTAACCTTTTTTTGTAACTGTTGCTCTTTATATTTAGTCAAGTTTTGACTAAATATTTTAACATCGAGGGGGAATCGAAACGAGGGTATGGTGTATGTGCGTGTGTCTGTGTGTGTGTCTGTGTGTGTGTCTGTGTGTGTGTGTAGAGCGATTCAGACTAAACTACTAGACCGATCTTTATGAAATTTGACATGAGAGTTCCTGGGTATGAAATCCCCGAACGTTTTTTTCATTTTTTTGATAAATGTCTTTGATGACGTCATATCCGGCTTTTCGTGAAAGTTGAGGCGGCACTGTCACGCCCTCATTTTTCAACCAAATTGGTTGAAATTTTGGTCAAGTAATCTTCGACGAAGCCCGGGGTTCGGTATTGCATTTCAGCTTGGTGGCTTAAAAATTAATTTATGACTTTGGTCATTAAAAATCGGAAAATTGTAAAAAAAAATAAAAATTTATAAAACGATCCAAATTTACGTTTATCTTATTCTCCATCATTTGCTGATTCCAAAAACATATAAATATGTTATATTCGGATTAAAAACAAGCTCTGAAAATTAAATATATAAAAATTATTATCAAAATTTTTTTTTCGAAATCAATTTAAAAACACTTTCATCTTATTCCTTGTTGGTTCCTGATTCCAAAAACATATAGATATGATATGTTTGGATTAAAAACACGCTCAGAAAGTTAAAACAAAGAGAGGTACAGAAAAGCGTGCTATCCTTCTTAGCGCAACTACTACCCCGCTCTTCTTGTCAATTTCACTGCCTTTGCCATGAGCGGTGGACTGACGATGCTACGAGTATACGGTCTTGCTGAAAAAGGGCAGCTACTTGACTAAATATTGTATTTTCGCCTTACGCGACTTGTTCTTATTTTTTGTATCATAACATAAGCCCAATCTGTACAGAACGTTGCCCTTTGCTGTGCGTTTAAGTGGGTGGTTGGTCTTATCCCATGCATACTAAAAGCCCACTCCGCCTCGTGATAACAATTCGCTTAAATTTCTCAGTCTGGCCAGGCTGTTACATTAGATAAGACCATTCCTTCACTTGGTCACATATCAAAATTCAAACCCTGGCTGCTTGCTGTCGTGAGTTGGGATGTTCTGAGAAACGCATAATTTCTGGAAAAAGCCTTTTAAGAAATTAACTCTTCAACAAAAAGCTCACCACTGTGCAGTAGATCATCCAGGCTTTTTATATTTAGTCAAGTTTTGACTAAATATTTTAACATCGAGGGGGAATCGAAACGAGGGTATGGTGTATGTGCGTGTGTCTGTGTGTGTGTCTGTGTGTGTGTCTGTGTGTGTGTGTAGAGCGATTCAGACTAAACTACTGGACCGATCTTTATGAAATTTGACATGAGAGTTCCTGGGTATGAAATCCCCGAACGTTTTTTTCATTTTTTTGATAAATGTCTTTGATGACGTCATATCCGGCTTTTCGTGAAAGTTGAGGCGGCACTGTCACGCCCTCATTTTTCAACCAAATTGGTTGAAATTTTGGTCAAGTAATCTTCGACGAAGCCCGGGGTTCGGTATTGCATTTCAGCTTGGTGGCTTAAAAATTAATTTATGACTTTGGTCATTAAAAATCGGAAAATTGTAAAAAAAAATAAAAATTTATAAAACGATCCAAATTTACGTTTATCTTATTCTCCATCATTTGATGATTCCAAAAACATATAAATATGTTATATTCGGATTAAAAACAAGCTCTGAAAATTAAATATATAAAAATTATTATCAAAATTTTTTTTTCGAAATCAATTTAAAAACACTTTCATCTTATTTCTTGTCGGTTCCTGATTCCAAAAACATATAGATATGATATGTTTGGATTAAAAACACGCTCAGAAAGTTAAAACAAAGAGAGGTACAGAAAAGCGTGCTATCCTTCTTAGCGCAACTACTACCCCGCTCTTCTTGTCAATTTCACTGCCTTTGCCATGAGCGGTGGACTGACGATGCTACGAGTATACGGTCTTGCTGAAAAAGGGCAGCTACTTGACTAAATATTGTATTTTCGCCTTACGCGACTTGTTAGTTTTGGTATGTGACCAAGTAGAGGGATGGTCTTGTCCCATGTAAAAGTCTGGCCATATTGAGACATTGAGGCGGACTGTTTTCACGTGGCGTAGTGGGCCTTTAAAGGACAATGCATTTTGAAATGAAGCCGAGAGTCTCGCGTCAATTATCTTGAATCGTGACACCTACGTGACTTTATTATATGTAGGGGAAAGTCGCTAAACCAGGAACAGTTAAGGAGAAACAACCGTACCAGACAACAAAATGGATATTGCAAAGCGTTCTTTATATTGTCACATACTAGACTCTATCAGTAAATAAACGAACCACATAAAATAAAATAAAAGTCACGCAACTCATCAGACTGATCATAATAAAAATGTCTGCATTTGTTCCAGGTTGGACGCATGGGTGTGTAAAGTGGAACACTGTGTTGTCAAACTCGGAACACATACAAACACACCCTGACTCTCTTTCTAGCTCTGTCTGTGTCTCACACACACACACATATATACACCCACACACTCTCATTCACACACAAACAAGCACACATTGCCACACACACAAGATAAATAAATACGTCATAACATTTTGATTAAGCCATTTTATGTAAATGTCTTTTTTTCAACATCATATTTTGATTTTTACCAAGGAAATAACAAATCGGATAACAATTTAAGCCTTAAATGTAAAACAAAAAGATAAATAAGGGCTAGGTCTAAAAAGGACTGAAAAACAAAACCTTAAACAAGTCGCGTAAGGCGAAAATACAATATTTAGTCAAGTAGCTGTCGAACTCACAGAATGAAACTGAACGCAATGCCATTTTTCAGCAAGACCGTATACTCGTAGCATCGTCAGTCCACCGCTCATGGCAAAGGCAGTGAAATTGACAAGAAGAGCGGGGTAGTAGTTGCGCTAAGAAGGATAGCACGCTTTTCTGTACCTCTCTTTGTTTTAACTTTCTGAGCGTGTTTTTAATCCAAACATATCATATCTATATGTTTTTGGAATCAGGAACCGACAAGGAATAAGGTGAAAGTGTTTTTAAATTGATTTGGACAATTTAATTTTGATAATAATTTTTATATATTTAATTTTCAGAGCTTGTTTTTAATCCTAATATAACATATTTATATGTTTTTGGAATCAGCAAATGATGGAGAATAAGATAAACGTAAATTTGGATCGTTTTATAAATTTTTATTTTTTTTTACAATTTTCCGATTTTTAATGACCAAAGTCATAAATTAATTTTTAAGCCACCAAGCTGAAATGCAATACCGAACCCCGGGCTTCGTCGAAGATTACTTGACCAAAATTTCAACCAATTTGGTTGAAAAATGAGGGCGTGACAGTGCCGCCTCAACTTTCACGAAAAGCCGGATATGACGTCATCAAAGACATTTATCAAAACAATGAAAAAAACGTATGGGGATTTCATACCCAGGAACTCTCATGTCAAATTTCATAAAGATCGGTCCAGTAGTTTAGTCTGAATCGCTCTACACACACACACAGACACACACACACACGCACACACGCACGCACGCACATACACCACGACCCTCGTTTCGATTCCCCCTCGATGTTAAAATATTTAGTCAAAACTTGACTAAATATAAAAAAGGAAAAAATAGGCAAAGAACCGATTTCGCAGACAATGTCCTTTGTCTTCTACTGTCAGCGCAGTCATCGTGTGATTACTGTGTGCACTTCTGGCACTATAACATATCCTCAGGGGAGTTGGAGCCACACATGAAGCAGTACCACGAAATTTCGCAGCTTCATTTGTACCCCTCTTCTGTTGACAAATAGATATAAAAGGGCTACCTGCCCAATTGACTAAATGTAAAAATCATTACGCATAAAGTCTCAAAGCAAATAACTAAGAACAGATTTAAGAACTGATTTTGCAGACACACAAAAATTGCTAAGTACAGATTTCGAAGTCCTTTTGTCCGCTGCTGTCAGCGCAGTCCTCGTGTGCCCACTGTGTGCACCTCTGGCACTGTATCATGTTCTCATGGGAGTTGGTGCCACACATGAAGCAGTACCAAGTGCTTTCCCCCGGGATAGAACGCATCGTCGAGAATGTTCTCCTTTTTTCCATCTGATCAGAAGATATTCCCCTCTTGTTTCTCTGAGCAGAATATTGGTAGCTTTTATTCTTTCCTCTTTTCTGTTGACCTGCACGCCTTTTTGCAAGTGAAATCTCCAGCTTTTGCTTGTAAGGAGAAGATTGGTTTTTTTTCGTGATGATCTCTTCGACGAGCTTGTGGTTGTGCGTTGCAGGACATCAGCAGCAGGGAAGCTTACATTTGCTGCTGACACCAAGCAATCACAATGACCAGAATCTCCATGTACAGTGTACAAAACAACGATGGGGGTGACGTTGGCAAATTTATTTCAGCTTCAAGAATGCTATTGATTAGTTCTTGTTCTATCTCTGCTGTTAATGTAGAAGGTCTTCCTGTGAACTTTACTTCTTCTTTTGCAAATTTGTTTGTTTCCTTCTAAATTACTTTTAAGAGTTGTGACAAAGCTCTTGATGCGCAACACAAACCCATATCTCCGTTTTTCACTGCCGACAAAGCGCAGCCCATTTCTTCTGGTAGCCACCGCCGTTCGGGTCTCATAATACTGTCAAACAAATCAATCAATCATTCAATAAAACTTATAAAAAGGAAAAACACAACAAAACCGAAAAGAGAATTGAATACGTGAAAAAAACAGCAGTGTTCTGTTTATTGTTTGATGAGGGTAAGATGGAACAGAATGCGGCAAAGCTGGAACACTGTTCCATGTTTGCCTCTCTTATGTGTTCCATCATTGCCGCATGGCACCTGCATGGATTTCGCGTTTTTCTGTTGGATACACGTGACGTTTCAAATCTTTTTTTCCGTTCAAGTTATTGCAAATCTATGAAGGTTTATCACAGCAATCAACATTTTACGTGAACGTATATAGATAAAGAGTAATAAAACGAATTGTAGACGGTAGAAATAAGAAGAAGAAGGAAGACAATTTTTAAAAACGTACCATTTTTTTTTTTTTGCCGCGGTAGTCATTTTTTTGCTGGAATAATATCAAGGAATGTCACTAGACATTTCTGCAAAACAATTGTTCATGAATTGTTCCCCGTTGATCGCATATTGAGGTGTTCCAAGTTGGCTGACTGTTCCGGGATTGGCGACTTTCCCTTACGTCTAACGTATATACCACGGGAATAACTCTTTGACGTCACGACTTAAAATTGGATGCGCACTATCTGTGGCTGTCCGCGAAGACTATAATCGCACTATGATGATTGAGGTAATTCTTTTTGACTTTCTTCTACGGTTTGATTTTACGTGATATAAATATAACACCACATGACAGTAATTATACACCAAGGAGTGTGATGCTGTTTTTGGCTCACGTAAGTGTAGCCTATGCGATGCTAACTTTTGTCTGTCTGTGCGTGCGTGCGTGCGTGCGTATGTATGTATGTCTGTGGTAGAAACTTTAACATTTGAAGACGTCACAACATTTGAAGACGTCACATTATGACGTAAGAGGGTTAGACGTCACGCGAAGGAATTACTGAAAGTCTCGGTCATTGTTAGTTTTGAGCGGGCCGAGACTAGTTTTTTCTTCGAAATCGGCCATTCAGATCTAGATCTAGTGTCTCGCTTTCTTGCACAGTGTCACCTATGCCGCTTACTGTGTGTGTGTGTGTGTGTGTGTGTGTGTGTATGCAGGGCCGGATCTGGGGGGGGGGGGTTCCTGGGGTTCCGGAACCCCCCCCCCCCCTGGCCATCCAATGTACCTCTCAGAGAAAAAAAAATGTGGACTTTGGACCCCTGCCTTCAGTTGGAACCAACCCCCCCTCAAACGAACTTGGTCCGGCCCTGGTATGTGTGACGAAGTGATTGAGTTTGTGTTACTGTTTGTCGATTTCTTACGTGAGCCTTGAAGGCTTCGCCTCTTGTTTTTATATTTAGTCAAGTTTTGACTAAATATTTTAACATCGAGGGGGAATCGAAACGAGGGTCGTGGTGTATGTGCGTGTGTCTGTGTGTCTGTGTGTCTGTGTGTGTGTGTGTGTGTGTAGAGCGATTCAGACTAAACTACTGGACCGATCTTTATGAAATTTGACATGAGAGTTCCTAGGTATGAAATCCCCGAACGTTTTTTTCATTTTTTTGATAAATGTCTTTGATGACGTCATATCCGGCTTTTCGTGAAAGTTGAGGCGGCACTGTCACGCCCTCATTTTTCAACCAAATTGGTTGAAATTTTGGTCAAGTAATCTTCGACGAAGCCCGGACTTCGGTATTGCATTTCAGCTTGGTGGCTTAAAAATTAATTAATGACTTTGGTCATTAAAAATCTGAAAATTGTAAAAAAAAATAAAAATTTATAAAACGATCCAAATTTACGTTTATCTTATTCTCCATCATTTGCTGATTCCAAAAACATATAAATATGTTATATTCGGATTAAAAACAAGCTCTGAAAATTAAATATATAAAAATTATTATCAAATTTTTTTTTTCGAAATCAATTTAAAAACACTTTCATCTTATTCCTTGTTGGTTCCTGATTCCAAAAACATATAGATATGATATATTTGGATTAAAAACACGCTCAGAAAGTTAAAACGAAGAGAGGTACAGAAAAGCGTGCTATCCTTCTCAGCGCAACGAATACCACGCTCTTTTTGTCAATTCCACGGGCACTGCCTTTCCCACGGGCGGTGGAGTGACGATGCTACGAGTATACGGTCTTGCTGCGTTGCGTTGCGTTCAGTTTCATTCTGTGAGTTCGACAGCTACTTGACTAAATATTGTATTTTCGCCTTACGCGACTTGTTTTTTTATTCTCTATAAAAGCTTTTCTTTACATACACAGTTTTTGACAGGAAAGACGCAAAGAAAAAAACCACACATAAAGAACAAGACAAACCGAAGGAAATTCATGTGCACAAGAACTTATATTGCAATAGTAGATAGTGGAGATATAGGGACAAGGTGGGTGAGGCAGTAGATTAACCTGGGGAGAGGGGGGAAGCGAGAGTGTGGATGCGGTGTGATTAGAGACAGAAATAGAGCGACAGAAAGACTGACCGATAGACTCACCGATAGACTGACAGAGACAGACGGATCGACATACTGGCTTAAAGGCACAGTAAGCCTTCCGTAAACCATCACAGATACTGTCAGGCTTTTACACACAGTACAAACACCCTTTCATTTTAACACTCACCGAACGGGAACATCCTAGGTGCCCTACGTAAAGAGCGAGCAATTTTTAAAGAATTAATGTTGCGGATTGTCTCTCAGACAATCGGACCGTGGTGCGTTTTGGCGCTAGACCTAACATTGTTTTCAATCAGTTGTCTGGCGACAGAGAGAGAGGTGGTGGTTGGTGAAGTAGCGAAACGTGATTAAGCATGGGCTTGGGCATGCGGAAGATTTGGCTCGGTAATCTTCACGATGTCAGCTTAAATATTCAATCAATCAATCAATATGAGGCTTATATCGCGCGTATTCCGTGGGTACAGTTCTAAGCGCAAGGATTTATTTTCTATTTTTTAATTTTTATTTTATGCAATTTATATCGCGCACATATTCAAGGCGCAGGGATTTATTTATGCCGTGTGAGATGGATTTATTTTTACACAATACATCACGCATTCACATCGGCCAGCAGATCGCAGCCATTTCGGCGCATATCCTACTTTTCACGGCCTATTATTTCAAGTCACACGGGTATTTTGGGGGACATTTTTATCTATGCCTATACAATTTTGCCAGGAAAGACCCTTTTGTCAATCGTGGGATCTTTAACGTGCACACCCCAATGTAGTGTACACAAAGGGACCTCGGTTTTTCGTCTCATCCGAAAGACTAGCACTTGAACCCACCACCTAGGTTAGGAAAGGGGAGAGAAAGTTGCTAACGCCCTGACCCAGGGTCGAACTCGCAACCTCTCGCTTCCGAGCGCAAGTGCGTTACCACTCGGCCACCCAGTCCATGTTATATTAAGTATGCCACACTAAATGGGTAGATTGATTGTAACGAGTTCGAGTTCATCAGATGACTTCTCGTTTGGGTTCGGGGCATATGCGTGAAAACAGCGACGAGAGGCGGGTCTCTAAGTGTGTGTGGGGGAGGGGAGGAGCAGTTAATGGGGTGACCGAAACTGAAAGAAAGTGAACGACAAAGAGAGAGAGAGAGAGAGAGAGAGAGAGAGAGAGAGAGAGAGAGTGTGTGTGTGTGAGTGTGTGTGTGTGTGTGCGTGTGTGTGTGTGTGTGTGTGTGTGTGTGTGTGTGTGTGTGTGTGTGTGTGTGTGTGTGTGGCATACAACTGGAGTATGAACTATCATTAACGATAATTTATAGACATTTTTCAAAGCAATTTCGACGCTTTTTCTTATCGCTTTCAGTCTTTCCCAGATTGCACCTTAAATCACCACCACAATTATAAGAAACGACATAAATTTGATAAAAGTCGACATCAAAGGACATTCTTTATCAGCGTGGAACTGTAACTGAAAAAAAACCATAAGAAAGTAAGGGAGGAGTAAAATAGGCTCGGAAAAATAACAAGAAAACAGAAAACTGACATGTTCTTTTACGTCGTTTTTTTTCCAAATGTATCTGACACATCGCAAGTTAACGTCGTTCGTACCACACACACACAAATTTGACATTTCAAGTTGGCAACGTTCGATGTAGTACTGATTCATTTTTCCTGGTTGTTAGTTCAAAAACATAGCTTCTGCTTTCTTTCTATGGGACATTAGTTTTTGTCTTCTGTGTTCATTGAACATTAATTCTGATTAGCAAACCAGTTATATATTTCTTGACGTTGCTATTGATGAAAAATACCTTCCATGATTTCCCTGAGAATTTTTCCGCAATGTCTGTGTTGCTATCCAAGGGGACAGTTACCGTTGCACCTAATTGTTTGACATTTGTGCTGTTGTTGGTGTTGGGGGAACATAATCTTCCGGTTGGAAAACATGTGAAGAAAATACGTGGAAGATTCTCTTCAACATGGACTGCTGATCAGCACACGGAAGCCCTGTACGCCGTAACCCAACTGCATCCCCTCACTTTGTGAAAGTAAATTCTCGGTGAAACGTTCTTACACAAACTGTACTAATGCTAAACCGCGTGGAAAACCTATTTTACCTTATTCGATCTTTCTTGCCGCAGACGCAGTGACATATTCACAATAACTTAATTTTAGCTGGGGAGAAAAACGAGAAGCGATACCGTCTCTTTGTTTAAAAAAAAATGACCCAATGATAGATTCCACGCACTTGTGACAACACTTGTTTTTACTTCTTGTCTAAAAGAACCGGAAGTTTGTGTTCCTCCAACACGTGGGAAATTCTAGACTATACTAATGGCGGCCAACATGCACTGACTTAGTCCCAAACCATACCGCAAGTCGTGAATTGCTACTAAAAGAAAGTGTAGTGAGTGTCTGTGCGTGCGTGCATGCATGTGTGTGTATTTTGCGAGAAGCTTCTCATGCATCCCTGCTGACAAAGCAATAATGACTCGCCCAAAACACAGTGGTAAAGAAAAGCTCACGGTTCATCAAGGGATCAACTTTTCATCATAAACATCAATTACCCAGCACCATATTTCCGCGTTCTTAAAGGCTGACATAGTCCTATTTAATTAGTTTAATTACTTCCAGGGCTTTTCCCATCGTTGCGGGGATGTATAAATTAAGCTTCCTGCAAAGTTTTAGGTTTGAAGTCCTTACCAATTACGAGAAATAATTAATTCTTTATTGGATTGTTTAGCAACAGTTCTCCAGGACTTGGGCTATTTTTAGACCGTTGACGTCACTTCGTGACGTTTCGTAAACCAAGGATGGCGTTTGAGACTGTTCTGTTTACATTCGACACTATCAACACCACTTTGCAATACTGAACTAATTTTGTCTGTGTTCGAAAGCTACAGCCAATCGTTATTATATCCCCTTATGTACAGTTTTATAACATTATTGGCACATGTAAACAATATGAATTAATTAATGAACGCTACGCAAAGGGCAGCCTGTAAGGTTTTAAGTTCTACGGAGCAATCCGAGCGTGAACCTGCAAAAATGGTAATAGTGCAAACCCGTGTCTACATTACTTCGGGTCGTGAAGCATACGAACGGAGAAGGTTTGACATTATGGCGCATCACGGGTGATGTTGGTGGTTGTTACAGCTATAAGCCTGTGATTGATTTATTGTCAGTGCGCGAAGCCTTTTTCGGGAAGAAGGAAACCCGATTGCGACCTTTTGAAGGATTTCTTTGACGAGAAGCGGACGCAGTAATGGATGGTGGGGATAGTGGCTTGGCCCAGAGGTGTCGCGGAAAGGTGTGGGAGGAGGGGGGGTTGATTGACTGCATGGTTTTATGCTTGATGCTATAGAGTTGTTGGAAGTACTGCATAACCATACACTGTATGAACATTGAAGCCGATTCCAATATCCAAGTTTGCAGTTTCTACGTTCGTCAAATAAATATAATTATAGGGAAAAAGTGTATTGTCAATCGGTTTCTGAACTAGCAGTTTTCTTTCGTTTGAATCTTGAAAAAGAAAACGTATAGTATTGACTGGATCTTGAATTAGGAAACATATGTTACGGTCCACTAATTACATATTATGCTCCAACAAACGTGATATGAAATACAACAGTAGATAACAGGGAACTGTGTATAGACCACCTTCTAACTCACGATACGCAAGCCTCGACCTTCGTAATTGCCCCTTTTAAGGAAAAAAGTCCCTCTAGATTCCCAATGTGAATCATAACTGGAACATTGTGTCATCTTTATGTATATGTTTGTGGTGTTTTACATGAGCGTTAAAGAAGGTATCCATCAGAAAAAAAATCAAAGGAGATGGCAGCCACAACAGCAGGACGAATGCCACAATGCCACTTACAAATCAACAGCACATGTATGACATGTATGCGCGGAAGCAGCACTGCCATACCAGTGCCCGTATGCTTATGGGGGAAGTTCGCGAAAACTCCCGAAGTTTTGAGTGACATCGGAAGAACTTGCCTCACTTTCGTATGCATGGGCCGGAAGAAGGGCTTACTTCGAAGCAAAGCGAGGAAGTAATTGATGGTAGTTTGCGACAACTTCCTACGTTTTGAGCGACATCGGAAGTACATCCTCAATTTCGCATGTATGGGACGGAAAAAGTGCTTACTTTTGAAGCAAGCGAGGAAGTAAGTGAGGGTAATTGTACTACAGCGAAACCCAGGAGTAAACACGCTGCTTCCAAAGTTTCTCAGTGCAAAATAGCAGGGTTTTTCTTCGGTTTTCCATATAAAACCAATCTAACGCAAATGAAAGTCCCAAAGAGAGAAAATAGAAAGAAAAGTCGTATCTCGTGCGTGCATTTCGTGTAAATTTCCCTGAATACAAACCTGAGTTACCAGCTTTGACTTTTGTTCGTTCTGGGTCACTGGCCACCACTCTTAACATTTCATCCCCGCTTTGAGGGAGGGGGGGGGGTGTTTCTATGTAAATGGGCGTCTTTGTGTGCATGTGTGAGTTTGTGTGAGAGTGTGCGTGTGTGTGTGTGGGTGTGTGTGTGTGCGTGCGTGCGTACGTGCGTGTGTAGGTGTGCGTCTGTTCATTCATTCATTCGTTTGTAGTGCACGCGCGCACATGTGTGTGTGTGGGGGGAAGGGTGTGTGTGCGTGTGTGTGTGTGTGTGTGTGGTGTGTGTGTGTGTGTGAGTGTGTGTGTTTGTGCGTGCGTGTGCGTGTGTGTAAAAGTGTTTGTATGTATTTGTGCGAGTGCCTGTGCGTGCGTGCGTGCGGGTATTGTGCGTTAGTTTGTGTGCGCGTGCGTGTGTGTGTGTGTGTGTGTGTGTGTGTGTGTGTTCGACGGTGTGTGTGTGTGTGTGTGTGTGCACCCCCACCCCCCACCCCCCCCCCGCCCCACCCCCCCCTACACACACACTATTATGGGCTGATTATTTGCGCCTCGATATTTTATTTATTTTCTTACGTTTTATGTTGTTTGTTGTGATTCACCACACCCGAGTTTCTCGAAATTGAGATAATAAAGTGTTCTATGTCTAACACACGCGCGTAGGATAAAAAAAATCCAATCTTGACTTTCAACTTTACATAAACATACATCCTGTTCACAATTAACGAGGACAAACATAATTTACTAACACCTAAGTACAACAATTTATCTTTTGTAAAAATGTGGACACACATTTTCCCAATTAATATGAAAGTTACTGAACTTATCTTCTTTTCACTACACCTTATATCTTGATTCCCCAAAACACTTGAGTTCTGCCTTTTAAAATCAGTAGCCCAAAACTTTTGCTCTAACCAAACAGTTTTACCGATACACAATCATTAAAAAAAGAAAAAAAAGAGGTTTAACATAACCGACTTCGCTACCACATAAACAAAAAAAGTTTTATTCTCCCCAACATTCTGGTCAACAAAATCATTATTATAGACAGTCATTCAATTTCAAGACAATCATCACAGCTCTGACTGCTCTCCAAAATGGTTCCAGAAACCGGGAAGAGCTTCAGACGGAAATATTGTTCCTCTGTCACCAGATCATTGCCTCTGGAACAGAATTGACCCTTATGTACATCCCCTCACACACGGGGATCAGAGGCAATGATATGGCTGACAGAGCAGCAAAAGAATCTGTCACAGATCAAGCAGAATTTCATGACCTCAAATTAACAAAGACGGAAGCAAAACACAAAATGGCCAAAGTTGCCTGGCGTCACTGGGAAACAGAATTAAAAACAGAAGGCGATGCCCATGGTTGGCTTATTCTGCCCCGACAAACAAAACAAAACAGGCCTACACTCCCCACCCCCCTCCTTAAAATACTTCGCAGAATTCGCACGGATGGATGCGCTCACAAGTTCTTTCCCCGTCTCTGTGAATGTGGAAAGCTAATATCTTTTTTACACCTCTTTGACCGCTGCCAATCACTCCAACAAGATTTCCGCAACCTACACACCCTTGTCAACGAACACAAACTGAAACCCCATGAGTTTTTAGATAAACATTGCACGCTTCAATGGAAGCCAGCATACACCCTGTGTCTCTCAATACATAAGGCTGAAATAGGACATCTGTTTTGAAAACTTCATCCCCTCTCCTCCTTCCCACCCCTCAACCCTCTCTCCCACCGACCCCCCCCCCCCCCACGCCCAACAACCAAAGCGCCTACAACACCTATCACATAGATCTATTCAAACAAGGCTAAATCACATACACCGCCCTCCTCCCTGAACTTAAGTTCCCCATTCTGATATATTATTTTAGCAAGTTATATTTAATATTCTTATTTGGCTAATAATTATTTTTATGTTTCTAGTTACGTATTTATTTACTTATTCAGCCAGTTCTTTATTACATTATTTTGGCATTATCCAAAAGTCTAAAAAATATTTTACATAAATAAAAAGCAAATAAGCCTACAAAACCGCTCCACTTCAACTATATTTCGCGTACACTATGGCAATAACCCCAACAAAATCTTTACTTCCATCCCCACTTTGAAATACCGCAACAACAGTTTTCCAGAACTATAACACGATCGTCTGTGTTCTTTGTTTGCACGTCTGTCCAGTGTCTTGTCCCCCCATAAAGCATATCAACACTACCTGTCCCAAGATAGGCCAATTGGTTCTAAGAGGACGTTAAAACTAATTATCATCAATCATCACAGCTTTGAACAGACCATTTCGTTCAACCAGTCAAAAACAACAACTATAGTAAAAGCTACAGCCCGATCAACGTTCGCCCATTTACGAACTCGCGATGAGATTTGTTTCTTCTGGTCGCCAAGCCTACCGTTTACAAACGCATGCGCATTAATTGGGATTCCCCCAATTTCCTCGACCTTGACCGACTCTCGAAGCCACTACTTCGGCGTTCAAGTTAGCTTGTGCATATCGAGTAGCTGGCAACTTTGCTTCCGAAGTTTCCACTTTTAAAGTTAATTTCATCATTTATACGACGATATCGCATCTTAAAGGTCCTTACTCATCTAAAAAAAAAAAGACCAACGCATGCTACAATTGCATGACATTCCGGTTTTAAAGGCAGCTCTATGGGAAATGAGCTCAGACACAATATTGAAGACGTGAAATGCGTCAATCGAGCAACTGTCGTAACTTGGCTACAATGAAACGGTCGGCCACCTTGCACCATAGACACGAACTGTGACATTCTTGTTTAATTTAGGTGAAAAGCTTGAAACAGCGGTGCTCAAACCCGACAGTACGATCATTTACTGACCGAAAAAAAACGTGCTCGAGTCATGCGGCGAAGGTGGTGAGCTTTCAAACTACCACGACTGAATAACTGATAACACATCTTTGCATAGTGCTTTTTCTAGACGAGTAGAATAGTGCAGTGGTTACGGATTCGGAATTTCAATCCAACGCTCTGGGTTCAAGTGCCGCTGGGAGCTACACATTTTTTTAATTTTTTTTAATTAATCTTTTTCTTAATAGACCTCAATTGCATTCAGACTGCAACAACCGGTTTTGTCTGTGTTAATTTTTTTTTAAACGCGTAAAGAAACTGTCCTATGCTTTCAACAAAAAAATCGAATCTTGACTTTTAACTGTACATAACCATGCATCGCCATCGTAATCAAAAATTAATGAGGGAAAACAAATTAAAACACCGATGAATAGTATTGTCTTTTCTAAACTTCTTGACAGACATTTCCCCAATAAATAAGGAACAAGTCACCAAACTTAGTTATTTACGGTCTACTGCATAATGTTCTTCCTTTTAAACTTTACCAGTGACCCAAAGTTTCCCTATAACCAATCTATGTTTGTACAACAAAGAGTTTTACCGATATAAAATTATTAAACACAAGTTCAACATACAGTAATTGTTGTACTTATTGTGAGAACGAAATTGATTATACTGATTTTTTGGCTCACGTAACACTCTTGTCTGTGCCTTTGTTCTTTCTAAACTTGACTACTGCAACTCTCTTCTCTCTGGCTGTCCTCTGAACCTCCTGCATAAACTACAAAAAGTCCAAAACTCGGCAGCACGCCTCATTCTCAAAGCACGAAAACGAGATCACGCAACACCACTTCTTCACACACTGCACTGGTTACCTATTCAAGCCCGCATTGACTACAAACTGTCCACCCTCTGCTTTAACTTCTTTTCTGGCTCGTCTCCTGCTTACTTCTCTGAACTCCTCACCGTCTATTCTCCAGCAAGACAACTCCGTGCCTCTTCTGACTGTCGCATCCTTACCATTCCACACACCAAAACCAAAACATACGAACAACGCACTTTTACTTTCTGCGCACCCACACAATGGAATTCTCTCCCTTTTCACATCCGCCACTCTCAGTCACCCCAAGCATTCAAACGAGCACTTAAAACGCACCTCTTCAAGAAATACAACCCCTGATTTTGTTTTCTCAGTCCATCAGTAGGCTACATGTAGCTAGTGTATTTGTTGTTTTAGTGATAATGTATATAAACATCTAGGACTGTTTTCAGCATTCTTGATAACATGTTCTGTTTGATTAAGGGTATTCAGCTGGTATTTCCTTGTTTTTTATTACGTATTTTATTCATGTTTTTATTACTTAGTTAGTGGAAGAATCTTTTGTAATGTATGTGTGATGGTGTATGCTTTTAATTAAGCGTTGTTGACTATGAATGTAGATGTAAATGCTTGTATAACTGTGTTTTAATTTTAAATGTGTCAAGCGCAAAGAGCATAATTGTAAAGTTATGATGTTGCGCTATATAAATGCTCATTTATTATTATTATTATTAGCCTATGCGATGCTAACTTTTGTCTGTCTGTGCGTGCGTGCGTATGTATGTATGTATGTATGTATGTATGTATGTATGTATGTATGTATGTATGTATGTATGTATGTATCTGTGGTAGAAACTTTAACATTTAACTGAACACCGAAATACTAATTTTACTTGGTTATTATTCAAGCAACAGCTTCAAAGTATTGAAGCAATGATTAACATTTAATCGGCACGTATGTAGTTAAAAGTGTGTATCCAAAGAAAACGGGTGGTGGGGGGTTTTGGGGGGGTATAAACAGGTGACTGGTTTGTGTCGTGTGTGGTATGTAGACCAGGTCAGGGGTCAAGGTTAGGTCAGATCGCGTGAAGGATTGTGGTATAGATACATCACCGAGCTGCAGTTCGCCGATTCGGAGAAGACGATTTCACATTGTTCGGTTTCGTAGCTCCAGAAACATACATAAGGAAGATACCAAAGGAGATTTCCTACAGGTTAATCTGCACAGCGTGTTTCCAGTGTCTGCGCGAGGAAGCGCTGTCGAAAGCGCAGTGTCGATCTGTCCATCTGGCAGTCGTGTCCCGTAAGTAGGCTACAGACAGGCAGATATAGATCTAGTGCCTCGCACTCTTGCACCGTGTCACCGCTATGCTTACTGTGTGTGTGTATGTGTGACGGAGTGATTGAGTTTGTGTTACTGTTTGTCGATTTCTTACGTGAGCCTTGAAGGCTTCGCCTCTTGTTTATTTTGTGCCCCAAAATTATGTTCACTTGGAAATGCATTGAGGATAAAGTGATTTGTAAATATAATATGATTATTAAAAATTACCGTAAAGGAAGTTTTTTGGGCGTGTTTAACATACATTTAGAAATATTATTGTTAACGATATAGGTACATTTAAAGTAGAAAAATTAATATAAAAAGCAGAAAAAAAGAAAAGGAAAAAAATCAATGAAGAGGGATACTCCCCGCAAAAAAAAGAAAAAAAAAGGGTTGAAGCAAGCAGCTGAGATAAAAAAAACAAAAAACAACAACAAAAGTTCAACATAATCATTTACTCTTCTCCTAACATTCAAGCCAACAAAGTCATTTGTCACAGACAGTCATTCGATTCCAAGACAATCATCACAGGTTTGAACCGACCCTTTCGTTTAACCATTCAAAAAAAACAACAGCAATAACGCTGTTAGTACTACAGCGCGCTCAACGTTCGCCTTTTTGAACTCGCGATGAGATTTGTTTCTTCTGGTGGCAAGCTTACCGTTAACAAACGCATGCCGTGCGTACTAGTTAGGATTCCTCCAATTTTCGCGACCTTGACCGAATACGAATATGAATACGAATACGAATACGAATACTTTATTATCTCATACAGAGAAATTTCAGAGTGGTGCACATTAAAAGACAAAACAAATAACAACAGATAAAAATACCATACGAAGCATACTACACTCGCGCACGCATATGTACACTAACAGGAATAGTAACATACTCTCGAAGTCACCACTCCGGCGTTCATGCATAGTGAACAGTTGGAAAGTTAAACTTCGGGAGTTCCCACTTCCGAAAGAGGCCTCTACTTCCAGTGTTGCTGACTTCCTCCTCATGCATACGGGCCCAGGTGCATTGGCGTAGTACATGAGCTTTTACACGGAAATGAAGGTGTCTATAAGGCAAGT
>NC_090245.1:69599254-69616754 GCF_037325665.1 Littorina saxatilis
TCTGTCTGTCTGTCTGTCTGTCTGTCTGTCTTTACGACATGCATGGGCAGAAAAACACCCTTGACAAACAAGGAATAGTCACTCAGTGGTGAGAGGAGGATAGAGGGTAGCAATAGCAACAGTAGTATTCGGAGTGGGGTGGTGGTTGAGGTTGTGGTGGTGAAATAATGATGATGATGCTGAAGCTGAGGAAGATGATGAAGATGATGTTGGTCATGATGATGATCATGATGATCATGATGATGATCATGATGCTGATCATGATTGATGTGGGCATTTCCCCCTCATCAATCAAATTCCTTCGTAGCTCTATCACCACGTGCCGCGGCTCCCATTGATCTCTGCGAAGGAATGTAGTGTTCCATTGGGTTCTTCTCCCTCGTCAATGGTGACTTTGGAGCAGTGCACAGTTGACACACTCTAAGACTCTGATGCTAACCAGTTTCCCTTTTTGTGTTCGCCGGTCTGGTAGACAACGTGATTGCCTCGGGTATTTGAGAAAGCACTCCGATGGAGTCCATCAGAATTAAATTGTTGCCCTACGACTGTTTGGCTGTTTGTGTTTGAGACTAGGTGTAATCAGTCAGTGCAGTTCTCTGACTGTTTCGTTTGAAGCTTGCTGTAAATTGGCGTTGCAGTTCTCTGACTGTTTCGCTTGAAGCTTTCTGTAAATTGGCGTTGCAGTTCTCTGACTGTTTCGTTTGAAGCTTGCTGTAAATTGGCGTTACAGTTCTCTGACTGTTTCGTTTGAAGCTTGCTGTAAATTGGCGTTTAAGAGTGCTTAGACTGTTTCGTTTGGTATACTTGATGGCGTTTGTCATTACAGTTTTCTGGCTGATTTTTGGAGACTTCTTGTAACAATTATGTCGTTGCACTTTTCGAATGTATGGTTTGAGACGTGCTGTAGTTTTGGTTTCAGACTTGCTGTGATTTGTCATTTCAAGTCCTGTGATTGTTTCGTCTGAGACTAGCTCTAATTTGGCATTGTATTTTGGCGTGAAAACGGTCCATAAAAACGTACTGTGAGCCCTGTTGTTAAAAATATAGTCTTTCCAATGTATGTTGGTTACTTTATGGGGTAAACTGAGGTAATACAACTTAAAAGTAAACACTGAACTAGATGCGGGCAGAAACTGTTGCTTTGCAACTCTGTAATTGTTTCTTTCGGAAGTACCTCTAGTAAGTAATCTACCCAGACTTCAGTTTACATTAATGTAACACGCAAAATAGTGTTACTTACACACTACGCTTCATTTGTAGTTGCATCTCCGCTGCACTCTGCAAAAACTCCTAACAATTAATCTTGAGTGTTGCCCTTTCCAAGACCCACGGGGGATAACCGGTCAAAGGCCGAACAGAAGCCGAAGGCCGCTCATGACACGTGTGAAGGCCAGTTTTGTCTGTTTTCTAGGTATTGTTTGATTTATGTGGGGATTTAAGGTAAGCTACTGATTCAGCGATGACAAAATTTGTTTCTCGATGCATAAAAAGTCAGGGAGCGATTGATATTTGCCCGTAAATAGCCTTCAAAGCTGAAAATGTCCGCGATCGAACAGCCATTAGGCTAAGCGAGAGAGTTCTCGTGATTGTTTTAATTAAAAAACTCATTCGTAAAAACTAGAGACTAGGTTTCTGGTCAAATCTGCTGTATCATTCGCTTGTCGGAAAGACAATCGGCCTACGCGCATCTCTCAAATATGACCTTCTCTTGTCTACTGTCTCGGAAGATTTATTCTACTCCCAAATAGCACTTCTTTGCACCTCTTATGACTCCTTCGTCCTCTAGAATCCCGTACCCACGCCAAATACGAGCTGATTTGGTGAAATAAAGCACATTTCTACTTGCAAAACCCATCGAACAGCCATTTCCGGTGCTCGATCGCGGACATTTTCAGCTTTGAAGGCTATTTACGGGCAAATATTAATCGCTCCCTGACTTTTTATGCATCGAGAAACAAATTTTGTCATCGCTGAATCAGTAGCTTACCTTAAATCCCCACATAAATCAAACAATACCTAGAAAACAGACAAAACTGGCCTTCACACGTGTCATGAGCGGCCTACGGCTTCTGTTCGGCCTTTGACAGGTTATCCCCCGTGAAGACCATCCGATATTTCACCAAACACCTCCTGCTGTTACACCATAAACATGCACTTTTCGAGGGAAAAACACACACACACACACACACACACACACACACACACACACACACACACACACACACATACACACCGTGGACACACACACACACACACCGTGGGCACACACACACACACACACCTATACACACCGTGGACACACACACACACACACCGTGGGCACACACACACACACACACAAACACACACACACAAACACACAAACACACACACACAAACAAACACACACACACACACACACACACACACACACACACACACACACACACACACAAAACATGCGCGTGCATGGACTTTAACATTACACTTATACATTTAGTGCCCACCTTGGAGGGCAACAAAAGTTAAAGGTAATTGATTTATCTGCAGCATTTGATGAAATGCACTTGGTTCGTGTTTCACTTCAAATATGCGTGCCATATCAAGCCATTTCTTGATTGATGGAAGCATGTATGGGTAATGGAGGGTAACAATTATGTAGATTCGAAGCAACTGTCATCATGAAAAAGGCATCGGCATCGGGTACAGCACAGGGATGTGCGTACATTTCGACCGTGATAATCGTGTGCTTTTTCCTGGGACTTTTTGCTGCTTTTAAAATGGTTAATTAAATGGACTGTCTGGCCGTGCGTGCGTGTGTGTATGCGTGTGTGCATGTGAAAGAGAGAATGAGTACGTCAGTGTTTGTATAGGTGTCCCTCACTGTCTGTCCTGGGCTACTCTATCGATCTGTCCGTCTATGTTTTATTCTATAGCCCTCGCAGCATTTCTCCTTGCGGAGGTGTTAAAAGTTCCATACATAACTTGACCGGGGAATGTGGCGGGGGTGTGGGTGTGTGTGTGGGGGAGGGGTGCGGGACGGGGTTCAAGGGGTTCAAGGGGAGGATCTAGGAGGAGCCAGGGAAAACTTGCAGCATAATTATTGCAAGAGGAGGCAATAAACCACAAATGGAGGTAATTCCATCAAAAGCCAGGAATTATTTACGCCGGCCAGGAGCGGTATCGTGTCTGCTTCTGTGCGTTGTGCTAATAAGGGGTAGGAACATTGATGTTCCCATTACCAAGTGCACATTAATCATTCAAAATTACCACAGGTCGCACAGTAGAAATTTAGTGCGTGGAGTTTGTGGGGCATCGGATGAAGATGGGAAACGGGAAGCACCACCTTCCAACCCTTGTGACCAGAGATAACTTACAGATTACAAAGAAAACCGGGGGGGGGGGGGGGGGCGCAGGGCTTGGGGCAGAAGAACGAATTGAGAGGAAAAATATATATATATATATAATAATAATAAAAGGGTGAAAGGAAGCGAACGTGAATGAAAAGGAGAGAGAAAGGGGGGGGGGGAGGGGGCAAGGAAGAGAGAGAGAAAGTGAGAGAAGATAACAAGGAAGAGAGAGAGAAGGAGAGAGAAAGAGCACGAGAGAGAGAAAGAGAGGGGGGGGTCGTGGAGAAAACAATTTTGGGGGGTGAGAGAAGGGGGTGGGGCAAGAGAAACATAATAAGATAGAAAGAGAGGGTGGTAACAAGAGAGAGACAGAGACGGCGAGCCACAGAGAGAGACGAAAGAGATACATATGAGAGTGATAATGAGAGGGTGAGAAAAAATAGATAAACAGAAGTAAAAGGAGCGAGGGGGGGAAGAGAGAGAGAGAGAGAGAGAGAGAGAGAGGGGGGGTGAGGGTGGGAGGGAGGAAGGGAGCTACGAACAGAGCGGACAGGAGCGGAGGAGAGGGAGGGAGGAGCAAAACAAGAAAGTGATTGACGTAGCAGAATATCAGGTCAAGTTCATTGTGAAAGCACTGATGAAACTCATTAAGGTTATTCCACAATTTCGGTCGAGCCCGCAAGAGCTTGGGTTAGGTAGCCTACACACATTTAATACAATTTCATCATTTTTCAGATCGAATGACTATAATTTTAATGAGGTACGGCATGACAGAGACTCATTATTTGACATTAGGTTTCTGGTTATTTGCAAACATGATGATGTGAGAGTTCTGTGAATAAGAACATAAGTGAAAAAGAGGGAACAGAAGGGGGCATGGGGTGTCGCCTTACTGTACCGCTCACGTTTAGCAAAGAGAGTTAGGGGTATAGTGGCAGACTCATCTCACCCAGCCGGCCATCTGTTCGAGCTCCTCCCGTCAGGCAAGCGCTTCCGCGCTCTGAAGAGCAGGACTTCTCGTTTCAGAAACAGTTTCTTTCCTGACGCAGTCCTTGCGGCCTCAATGGTGGATCGTTCTTAGATCTGTTAGAATTGTGATATGTGTCAGTTAAAGTTTTGAAAGGGATCGAGTATCCTTAAATGAAATATCTTAATAGATGTAAGGGTTGTGTCCTTTGAATAACTGTGTTAGCATGTACTCGGATTTATTATATCGATGACTATATTTTTAGATATGATTTTAGTGAATTCATTTATCTTTATCCATGTAACCTGTGATTACTCCTGTCAAATTGGTGCTAAAAGAACAACCAGTCCGTTTTGAACTGTCTGGTTGGTGTACACATGTAAATAGGCCCAGTGAAATTGAACACTTTATCTGTACATAATTTCTTCTTCTTTCTTCTTCTTCTTCTTCTTCTTCCTTCTTTCTTCTTTCTTCTTCTTCTTCTTCTTCTTCTTCTTCTTCTTCTTCTTCTTCTTCTTCTTCTTCTTCTTCTTCTTTTCGTCGGCGTCGGCCTTCTTCTCCTCCTCCTGTTCCGTCTTGATGTTCTTCGTCATCTTTTCCTTCCTCTTCTTTTTTTGTGTTTTTCATGCATGTTGTTTTTATATTTAGTCAAGTTTTGACTAAATATTTTAACATCGAGGGGGAATCGAAACGAGGGTCGTGGTGTATGTGCGTATGTGTGTGCGTGCGTGTGTGTGTGTGTGTGTGTAGAGCGATTCAGACTAAACTACTGGACCGATCTTTATGAAATTTGACATGAGAGTTCCTGGGTATGAAATCCCCGAACGTTTTTTTCATTTTTTTGATAAATGTCTTTGATGACGTCATATCCGGCTTTTCGTGAAAGTTGAGGCGGCACTGTCACGCCCTCATTTTTCAACCAAATTGGTTCAAATTTTGGTCAAGTAATCTTCGACGAAGCCCGGGGTTCGGTATTGCATTTCAGCTTGGTGGCTTAAAAATTAATTAATGACTTTGGTCATTAAAAATCGGAAAATTGTAAAAAAAAATAAAAATTTATAAAACGATCCAAATTTACGTTTATCTTATTCTCCATCATTTGCTGATTCCAAAAACATATAAATATGTTATATTCGGATTAAAAACAAGCTCTGAAAATTAAATATATAAAAATTATTATCAAAATTAAATTGTCCAAATCAATTTAAAAACACTTTCATCTTATTCCTTGTCGGTTCCTGATTCCAAAAACATATAGATATGATATGTTTGGATTAAAAACACGCTCAGAAAGTTAAAACAAAGAGAGGTACAGAAAAGCGTGCTATCCTTCTTAGCGCAACTACTACCCCGCTCTTCTTGTCAATTTCACTGCCTTTGCCATGAGCGGTGGACTGACGATGCTACGAGTATACGGTCTTGCTGAAAAATGGCAGCTACTTGACTAAATATTGTATTTTCGCCTTACGCGACTTGTTCTTTTATGCGTTTACCAGTATGACGCAAACTCAAATTTAAGATCCCTTTTCCGATTAACGCAAGTTCAAAAACGCTTGAAAACTTGTCCGAATGTGGCTCTTATAGATCTATGAATACGTTTGCGGGGCTAATATCACAAAAGCAATCTCTATCGCGTTATTGCCTTGAAATTTAGTGCAAGGGCCAGGGAAATATACCGCTTTCATTTACTCTTGCTGTGTGCAAAGATATGTGCATTTGCTGCAGTCCTCTACTAGGTGATGGGCCTTCTGGATTCTCAGTGATTGAATTTGGAGCCTATTTCAATGATCGTTATTAATTTTGCGATGCTCAAAAATACGTATATATGTGGGCACTTGTTTGAGCTTACAATACGTTTTTGTGTGACCTTGCATGAGAGAGAGAGAGAGAGAGAGAGAGAGAAAGAGAGAGAGAGAAAGAGAGAGAGAGAGAGAAGAGACAGAGAGACAGAGAGACAGAGAGAGAGAGAGAGAGAGAGACACACACACAGAGAGGGAGAGAGATCGACCTTGTGACCTTGCATGACAACCAAGTGCTTTTTTCTGACGGACACGCTATAGCACACACACACACACACACACACACACACACACACACACACACACACACACACACACACACACACACACACACACACTATCATATTATCCCTACCCATCAGTACAGTGTTTGTAAATGAGTCGTTCCCCATCTCATCGATTATATCATTTCTCACTGGCATTAAAATCGATGTGTCGGCGGTATCCGAGTTTACTCTCACTCTATCAGACTCTACAGTTCCTGCAGGCAAAAATCACCATCAGTACTGAATGCTTCCGGGACCGACAATACTCTTTATTTTTCATTGTTGATTTAAATCGCTCGTCACCTGCTTTTTCTGTGGTCTGAAAGTCCGACTGTGAATCTATAGTAAGAAGGCAGAAGTTTATTAGTTAAATAAGGTCATATACCTGTAAGATATGGTAATGGCATTTATCTAATGAATACTAAGTTGCATTGACTTTCATTTTTCTCTGTTTAAAATGACATTCGTAATTTCCGTTCCACTGACTTTTTTTCTTCTATTTTTGGTTATAATTGTTCGCCACGTCCGATCGGGGTATGGGGGTGTTGTTGTTTGTCTCTCTCTAAACATTTGGTGGAATGCTTATAATAGGTAAGGAAAGGCAATTTATTTGATGAACAATATGCAGCATTACCGTGTTTTCTCTGATTTCTGTTTTAAATGAAGGTGTCGAAAGGAAATATTGCACTAAAGATCATGTAGGTAATAAGAAGGTAACTGTCGTTTCCTGCGAGATATTTGAAACACAATACCAGTGGAAATTACAGATATGCGCGTGTGTATTTTGTTTCGTTTTTGTTGTTTTTTGTTGTTGTTGCTTGTTTGTTTTCTTTTTTAGTCTTTTTTTTTAAATGTTCTGTCCATTGGCATATATTCTTTTGCCTTTACACCGGACAAAACAATATACGTTCGCCTGAAATACAGCTTGGACATGCAAGTCAAATGTAAATTATTTGTTGACATATTTGAAACGAACAAAACTACATAGTCAAAGGTCATGCAGTCAGTACTATGCATTTGAAGGGATGTGACAATGTACCATTCCAGATGAAGAAGATCAGTTGATAAGTTGTGGCGGTACTAACTTTCCCTAATTCATGTCAATACTATACTAAGTCTATGCTCGACAGGAACGCGGAAGAGAAAAAAAGTCAGTATGTGACATTTAACCTTTTCAGATGAAAAAGATAAGTGTTGACGGAATTAACTAATCCATTTCAGTGCTGTGCATGTCAAAGTATATGTATGACAATTTATCAGTTCAGACCAAACGTGGACACGGAATTAACTAATCCACTCCTGTACTGTGTGTTTGAAGGTAAAGTGGAACCTCTCTATAACTACCATCAAAGGAACCAATCAAAAGTGTTCTTTGTAGACAGTGTCTATAACTACCATCAAAGGAACCAATCAAAAGTGTTCTTTGTAGACAGTGTCTATAACTACCATCAAAGGAACCAATCAAAAGTGTTCTTTGTAGACAGTGTCTATAACTACCATCAAAGGAACCAATCAAAAGTGTTCTTTGTAGACATTGTCTATAACTACCATCAAAGGAACCAATCAAAAGTGTTCTTTGTAGACAGTGTCTATAACTACCATCAAAGGAACCAATCAAACGTGTTCTTTGTAGACAGTGTCTATAACTACCATCAAAGGAACCAATCAAAAGTGTTCTTTGTAGACATTGTCTATAACTACCATCAAAGGAACCAATCAAAAGTGTTCTTTGTAGACAGTGTCTATAACTACCATCAAAGGAACCAATCAAAAGTGTTCTTTGTTGACAGTGTTTATAACTACCATCAAAGGAACCAATCAAAAGTGTTCTTTGTAGACAGTGTCTATAACTACCATCAAAGGAACCAATCAAAAGTGTTCTTTGTAGACAGTGTCTATAACTACCATCAAAGGAACCAATCAAAAGTGTTCTTTGTAGACAGTGTCTATAACTACCATCAAAGGAATCAATCAAAAGTGTTCTTTGTAGACAGTGTCTATAACTACCATCAAAGGAACCAATCAAAAGTGTTCTTTGTAGACAGTGTCTATAACTACCATCAAAGGAACCAATCAAAAGTGTTCTTTGTTGACAGTGTTTATAACTACCATCAAAGGAACCAATCAAAAGTGTTCTTTGTAGACAGTGTCTATAACTACCATCAAAGGAACCAATCAAAAGTGTTCGCTGTAGACAGTGTCTATAACTACCACCAATCAAAAGTGTTCTTTGTAGACAGTGTCTATAACTACCATCAAAGGAACCAATCAAAAGTGTTCTTTGTAGACAGTGTCTATAACTACCATCAAAGGAACCAATCAAAAGTGTTCTTTGTAGACATTGTCTATAACTACCATCAAAGGAACCAATCAAAAGTGTTCTTTGTAGACAGTGTCTATAACTACCACCAATCAAAAGTGTTCTTTGTAGACAGTGTCTATAACTACCATCAAAGGAACCAATCAAAAGTGTTCTTTGTAGACATTGTCTATAACTACCATCAAAGGAACCAATCAAAAGTGTTCTTTGTAGACATTGTCTATAACTACCATCAAAGGAACCAATCAAAAGTGTTCTTTGTAGACAGTGTCTATAACTACCATCAAAGGAACCAACCAAAGGTGTTCTTTGTAGACAGGTGGTCGTTATGGAAAGGTGAATCGCAGGGGAAAAAATCCCGTCGGGGACCCTTTGGGGTGGTCGTTTTGGACAGGTGGTCATTATCAAGAGGTGGTCGCCAGGGCAGGTTCGATATATATATATATACGAAAACGTACCATTCCGGACAAACAAGATAAGTGTTAGCAAAACTAACCTAGCCTGTCATAAAATCAATTCATGCGTGAGGCCGTTGGCAAGACAGTGGCCATTTCAGCAAAGGAGTGATAGACTGACAGGTCGAGCAGTCACTTATGAAGCCAGACGACATTAATGAGGCTCAGGAAAGGTCAAGACATGGTTCTACACATCGGTCGAGACACGTTAAGAACCTTCGAGATGACGAAAGACCCTCAGACTAATGTATGTATGTATGGGGCGATTTATATAGCGCTTGACGTTCTCTAAGCGCTTTACATATTAATTTCTGCCGTGTGAGATGGAATTTTTTATTCAATATATCACGCATTCACATCGGACAGTAAATCTCAAGCCAATTAAGGCGAATATTTACTTTTCACGGCCTATTATTCCAAGTCACACGGGTATTTGGTGGACATTTGTATCTATACCGCCCTGATATGGCCCTCGTGGTCGGCTGGGCGTTAAGCAAACAAACAAACAAACAAAAAAATGTATATCTATGCCTATACAATTTTGCCAGGAAAGACCCTTTTGTCAATCGTGGGATTTTTAACGTGCACACCCCAATGTAGTGTACACGAAGGGACCTCGGTTTTTCGTCTCATCCGAAAGACTAGCACTTGAACCCACCACCTAGGTTAGGAAAGGGGGGAGAAAATTGCTGACGCCCTGACCCAGGGTCGAACTCGCAACCTCTTGCTTCCGAGGCAAGTGCGTTTACCACTCGGTCACCCAGTCCACCCGGCCACTAACCGGATACCGAGACATATAGTAGCACTCCAAGTCTTAAGATACGGACTAGAAACTAACATTTTATGAAGACGTGGTCGATGTCGTCATCTGTCGTATGTCTGTATGGCTACCTTAAGCCTGTCCTCAACTGGGCGAAGTTGACTACGCGAATTTGGCCGCAGGAAGCTTTAGCACTACGTTTTCGGTGAAAAGACTTCGCGAAGTCTTCGCGAAGTCGACTTCGGGCTCAATTAAGGACGGGCTTTAATGGTGCGAGGGGAAAACACCGTACACGTAGAAATCTCTTGTGACAAAAATGGACTGAGGAAAGGAGTCATACAACCCACGAATACAGACGGAGAAGAGTTGTGTCAACAAATACGAGATGACTGGAATGGCCAGTATCTTAACAACACATTCCTCCCCGTGTAAAATAATCACACCTCTGTCCAGGCTTCTACACGGAATAAGAGCATACTTATCCTACAACAGCCCGCCTGCTTCCTGTACAGAATGGGACTGTCTTGCTGGGTTCTGTTCGCAAAAGGACATGGGTGTCAGCTTTGCAAATACCTAGCCAAAACAACAAACAATGAAATAAATCAATGAGTTAATAATTAAATACACAAACATGTAAATACATATACCTAACTAACTAATTAACTAACTAATCAACTAACCAACTAACTAACTCACTCACTCACTCACTCACTCACTCACTCACTAACTTAATGAATGATTGCATGAATGAATGAATGCATGAATGAATGAATGAATGAATGAATGAATGAATGAATGAATGAATGATACTGGAGAGAAATTCTGGACTTATCTGTGGCAGTGTATTGTCAAGCCATCGTTTCAGACTGTACGGGTCAGAACAGTTCGTCTACCTTGCTGATTTGTATCAACAGCACGGGGACCAGGACTGACAGCATGGCTATTGAGAAAGAAGAGTCGACGAGAGAGCAGTCAGGGCGAGATTAGACGTGACAAGAAGATAAGACAAGACAAGACAAGATAAGATACTGTCACTGACTAACACAGGGATACGCCAGGCTGTTCAAAACCCTATAAAAGATATATGTCTGGGGTTCATTCAGTTCTAGTCGGATCTTATGTGTAAAACAAAACTTTGAAAGAGAGAAAGCTGATACTTTAGAGATGAGACGGCCAAACGCAGCCATTTGCTTTTCCCAAGCTTGTGTAAAGATCCTGCGGATGAATTTTTAGGTTTCAGTCATTTCTCGCCCACAACTGTAGACGGTGCGACACCACAGAAATAGATAAGTAAGGTCGTGGAATGGACCATTAGCTATCAATGCTGTAACATATGATGGTGTTCGGGTCATACGGTTCTAAGCTGGCACGTGTGCACACTTCGGAGTGGAGTTTGTAGCTGTCTTTTTGAGGCTGTATCGCACTACTACGTTTCACATTCTTGAGAAATTCTGATCTCTTCTTCTCACTAGAGAACTCAGTGTTTGAGATTAGATTGCTCAATAAATAGGCATAACATTAGACACAAAAGAAGTTTATTATCTGGTGTGCGAAATTTGATCCCTACTTCATCTTTTCTGGGTACACTTTGGGTAAGATAAGATTACTCAGTGTGTTTTGTAACCGGAAGTCAAAATTCCCCCAACAAAATGTATGTCCTTCACCTTGGGTCTGTTAACTATGCTGGGTCACGGGGTCCTGCAAGTCGTGAATCGTCTCTCCTTGTATTATTGTATCATGCTTACATTGCATAAAATCGTGTTCATACCAACAACAACAAATCATTGTTCGTTGCACTATCACAGACATTACCCTACAGACTTAACAGACTTCGCGAAGTCTTTTTACCGAAAACTCAGTGCTAAAGCTTCGTGCGGGCAGCTTCGCGAAGTATACTTTGCGTAGTCATCTTCGCCCCGTCAAGGACAGTAAGCAGAACTTGAAATATCGTCACAAATAGCACTGGATAATCTTAACTACCTTCCACACTGACGGACAAGCCGGGTGAATCCCAGTATGGGGATCCGAGTGCTCCTCGGGAGGAATAGGCACCTATTCATGATATGAGGGAAGGTGAAAGCAGCGATGTATAGGACATTGGCACGGCCCTAATAAATCTGGCCCAAAGAGAAGTAATTGCTGTCCCTAACGTCTCGACCCCCATGGGATCACTTTAACAAAAGACCAACGAAGTTTAGCACTGAGTTTTCGGTAAAAAGACTTTACGAAGTCTTCGCGAAGTCGACTTCGGGCTCAATTCAGAACTGCCTTTTCAACACCAGCAACAAACTTGAACCTAAATCCGTCGCTGCGAACGTCATGGAAAATATCAGTTGTTTGCACTCGTATCTGATTAAGTGCTTATAACTACATAGGATCACTGTGATATGATCCCCAATATATTGTTCCCCGGAAACTGAAAGATAATAGGACTGCTGGATGTCAGTACCAATATCACTGTTGTCGGAAATGAACACTTTTGCTCACCTCGCACTGAGCGCCAAAATACCTATATGTACATGTAATTATTAGTAACGCAAGATATCGAGCGGCCAGCAGCCGGTTCAGGTATAACACTATCAGTGCGATTCGGCACTTGCAATAATCGGTACTGTTCGGTTTATTTGATGTATCCGTCCGTTTGGGCACATGCACTGTATCAATACGATTCGGCATATATAACTAATAACCAGTACGATTCGATATATCTAATATATCAAGCCGATGACGATCATTTGAGGCAAGTGTGCTGCCATAAGTTCAGGTCTGCACCATCGACCTTGGCCAAAGCCAGAAGGAGCCAGATTGCGGCAATGGCCGATACTTTACCGGACCTTATTTCATAGCTGGGCACCTAATTTTCTCCTGTAAATGCCTGCTTCTGGTCCGCAGCAGCGGAGTAGCGAGCTAAGAATGTACACGCACGCTAAAAGTTTTACTGCAGTTCCTGGAGCCATAGCGATAGGCGAGCAAACCGAAGATCTTCTTAGACTAGGCAGCGTAGCATAGAAGATCTTTGAGCAAACTAAGAAGGCAGAGTTCGCTGATAGTTTGCTGAGGTGTATGGGGTCAGAGAATGAGATATTTGCTTTTCTTCTATGCTCTTTTAGGCTTATGGGGCTTTTGCTTCTCGTCCAGCGTGTGGGGGTCCTGCCTTGCGTAACTGTCCGTGGGCTGAGAGGATTTAGGCTACTGAAAGAAATTAATGCGCAGCTTGTCGTGGTCAAAATGGGTGTATGTGAGGGGAGTGTGCTGTGTGTGTGTGTGTGTGTGTGTGTGTGTGTGTGTGTGCGTGTAGAATAGAATAGAATAGAATAGAATAGAATAGAATAATGTTTATTGTCATGAACCAGTAAAGTTATTGACACAACAAACAACAAATAATGCATTATACAATGCTAAAACAATCCGTAACAAATTTGCCAAGACGAACTTGAACTTCGTCTTCTAAAAATAAGTTACTTGGATTTTTGTTAGCATATTTCATATATTTATATGTGTGTGTAAGCGTGCGTGTGTGTGGGTGTGTGTGTGTGTATGTGTGTGTATGTGTGAGTGTGTGTATGTGTCTTTGTGTCTGCATGTGTGTGGGGGGGGATGTGGATGTGTGTGTGTGTGTGCATGCGTGCGTGCGTGTATGTGTGTGTGCGCACGCGCATTCGTTCGTATATATATGCAAAGGTTGGTCGTAGGTTTTCCCTTGCCCATCCAACCCCCAACCCCTAAGGTTACCCTCACCACATTCTCTATTATTCTGGCATACACCGGTTTTTCATAAGTCTCTGTCCACACTTAATTCGCTTGATTGGCACTGGAGCAAAACTGTATGCAAAGCAGAACTTGAAACGACAACCCTCGATCCTACCAGCTTCAAGGCGTCTAGCACTCAAGATCTTCCCCTGAACCTGAATTGACTCGGACCACTTTTTAGGGCTGGCAGGCGTGTGATTATACCCCTCTCCCTATCACAACACGCGTAATAAGAGAGAACGTTTACGACGTGAGACTTGACGGTTCTAAGCTAGCACGTACTATACGGCTGAACGCTGAAATTAGTTGCCTGTTATTTTTGTAGCATCCCTGTGGGATTTGATTGGCACCGTCGAGGCTGAGCCTGGGGTTCGATTGTTAGCTCTAGGCCTGTCGGGGCTGTCTGCTGTCTACCACACACAAAAATAAAATCAGTTCGAAGTCAGCACACATTAATGCGAATCCAGTTCTGCCTCCTTTTTGACCCCTGAACATCGCATCAGCTTTGAGTGTCGGTGCGCATCATATACTAGTAGGTGTGTTTTCTTGATCATAGGTGCTTTGCAATCACTGCAAGGACATTATGGCTTATGAAGCAGGGTATCGTCCAAAATTCATCGTCCATGGTGACGAACATTTCTCCTGGTTAGACGCACCGTTGTAAACAGCTTACGAAAGAATTAGAATCGATAACAACAAAAAGCTTCGTAGCTAAGGACGTGTGTCCGTATCGGAGGACGTGTTTTTTGTGTGTGTGTTTTTTTTCTTCTTTTTATATTTAGTCAAGTTTTGACTAAATATTTCAACATCGAGGGGGAATCGAAACGAGGGTCGTGGTGTATGTGCGTGTGTGTGTGTGTCTGTGTGTGTGTGTGTGTAGAGCGATTCAGACTAAACTACTGGACCGATCTTTATGAAATTTGACATGAGAGTTCCTGGGTATGAAATCCCCGAACGTTTTTTTTCATTTTTTTTGATAAATGTCTTTGATGACGTCATATCCGGCTTTTCGTGAAAGTTGAGGCGGCACTGTCACGCCCTCATTTTTCAACCAAATTGGTTGAAATATTGGTCAAGTAATTTTCGACGAAGCCGGGACTTCCGTATTGCATTTCAGTGTGGTGGCTTAAAAATTAATGAATGACTTTGGTCATTAAAAATCTGAAAATTGTAAAAAAAAATAAAAATTTATAAAACGATCCAAATTTACGTTTATCTTATTCTCCATCATTTGCTGATTCCAAAAACATATAAATATGTTATATTCGGATTAAAAACAAGCTCTGAAAATTAAATATATAAAAATTATTATCAAAATTAAATTGTCCAAATCAATTTAAAAACACTTTCATCTTATTTCTTGTCGGTTCCTGATTCCAAAAACATATAGATATGATATGTTTGGATTAAAAACACGCTCAGAAAGTTAAAACAAAGATAGGTACAGAAACGCGTGCTATCCTTCTTAGCGCAACTACTACCCCGCTCTTCTTGTCAATTTCACTGCCTTTGCCATGAGCGGTGGACTGACGATGCTACGAGTATACGGTCTTGCTGAAAAATGGCATTGCGTTCAGTTTCATTCTGTGAGTTCGACAGCTACTTGACTAAATATTGTATTTTCGCCTTACGCGACTTGTTTTGTTTGACGTGAATCCTTACAAATATCGACCCCAAACGCATGCCCCTTTTATCTTAAAAAAATCTTACTTTATTGTGGTTCGTGGTTATGTTTACTCAGGTACGTAGCAGCGGAGTTGGTAGTAATTGCGTTTGAAATGCATTCTTAGCATTTTCAAAAAACCAGTCTTTTTTAAAATTTAGTACAGTTTTTTTTTAACTTGCGTAACGCGTCTCTTTTGGTATTGTTTATTCGGTGCCGGCTGTTGCTTTTCGGGTCCCGTACTATTCCTCTTGGCAAAGGAAATCAGCACACAAAAAGCATGGGAACATGGGAAAACAAACAAGCAGAGTAAGCAAACATTTTCTGAAGTAATCTCACCGGCTTATTACATTCCCGTACATGTACGATGACGTATGAACCGACATTGTCGGCTTCGGGTGCGTATGTCCTGAAGCCCTACAGAAATTGGCAAATGATTGCGGAAAAGTGAAGATTATTTTCTCGCCTTTTTTTCCCCTTCCATTTCTCCTTCCTCTCCGTCTGTCATTCCCTCTCATACCCCTCCGCCCCCCCCTCCCCTCTCTCTCTCTCTCTCTCTCTCTCTCTCTCTCTCTCTCTCTCTCTGTCCCTCTCTCTCTCTCTCTCTTTCTCTGTCTCTCTCTGTCCCTCTCTCTCTCTCTCTGTCCCTCTCTCTCTCTCTCTCTCTCTCTCTCTCTCTCTCTGACATTGCTTTAGAAGAATTTGCAGGCAGAGCCAAGGGAAAAGTGGTAGAAATCATGAAAACAATGTGGAGCTTAGGTAGCATGGATGTTAGTGTATTTTTTAAATTGTTTGATGCGCTAGTAAAACCTATGCTTTTGTACGCCTCTGAAATATGGGGTATCACACGCTTTCGTTCTGTTGAATCTCCGCATTTGTTTGCTTGTAAAAGATTTTTGAATGTTTTACCAAGAACTCCAAACGCGATGGCATATGGAGAACTCGGTCGTTTCCCTTTATTCATTGACAGTACTGTCAGTGTTATCAGGTACTGGCTAAAGCTGCAGAACATGTTTTTGGTTAGATTACCTAGACAAGCGTACGAGATGGATAAAAAAAGATTTTCAAGGTTACCCGGAAATGAGGTTGATTTGCAAAATTGGGCTTGCTCGGTAAAGCGTTGTTTGGATATGTGTGGGTTTTCCTTTGTATGGCTGAATGGTGGTGTTGTTCATGAAAAAGCTTTTCTGCGTGCGTTTAGACAGCGTTTGATTGACTGCTATAAGCAGGAATGGTTTGGTAAGATAATGGAAAGTGATAGATTTTCAACGTATAGTTCGTTCAAGTCTTTATTGCAGCCGGAAAAATACCTAACAGATATCACACTTACTAAATTTAGAAACATTTTTGTCAAACTACGCCTAGGTATTATTGACCTGAATGGAAACAAACGCTATAGTGCTGTACCAAACACGTGCCCGTTTTGTCCTGCTGTGGAAAACGAAATACATTTTCTGCTACATTGCCCAAAATACCAGGATCTACGTGTAAAATATATTTTGAAATATTTCACTGACAATGTACATGTACCACCCTTGATTTTTCTGCTACAAAATGAGAGTATATACATTAATAGAGCTGTAGCCATGTATTGTTATTATGCCATGAAAACACGTGATGAAGAAATTTCAAACAGGCAATTGTTGCTATGACTGATACTTTGAGACAAAATTTGTAAATTTTCGTGCCACGATATATATTTCTCTTGTTTCTGTACAACCATGAAATTTTGTTGTGGATTTTTATTCCTATTTTTTCCTGTGTCTTTTGTAAACCCCCATGCGTATATGCCGGTGGCCTCGCATTAAATTTCCTGAGTTCCTGAGTTCCTGAGTTCTCTCTCTCTCTCTCTCTACGTCTTCGCTTTGTCAAGTTTCTACTTCTCCACTATCCATTCATTCTTCCTGTATTCCTTCCTGTATTCTTCCTCCTTCTTCTCCTCCTCCTGACTTTCCTCTGCAGTCTAGAGACCTGCTTGCTGCCGCCCGAGCCGAGAAAATGTTCCCTCTTCACCTTCACTGCGCTGGTTGCAAAACCCCTCCGCGCGGAGGTGTTTTAGGACACATCAGACACAGGGTGTCGGCATTTGTGTTCTTCGTCCTTTTCTTATACTTATTGTCCCCCCCCCCCCCCCCCCCTTGCCCCCGTGTTTCTTTCTTCTTTCTTTTCTCCTTAATCCTGTTCTACGTTT
>NC_090245.1:69619254-69624254 GCF_037325665.1 Littorina saxatilis
TAGCACTAACCCCATAATGCCAGACGCCAGGCGGAGCAGCCACTAGATTGCCAATTTTAAAGTCTTAGGAATGACCCGGCCGGGGTTCGAACACACGACCTCCCGATCACGGGGCGGACGCCTTACCACTAGGCTTAACCGTGCCGGACTGACAGTACTGCTCTGGGCCTGAATGCTTAGCCCCTCCATACTTTTAGGAGTTCATAGCGCTGTGGAGCGCATAGCTATGAAACGCACTATAGAACTCAGCGGTCCGCATGCATGAGGTCAAATAGTGCCTGCAATAACTAAATAACTATTTTTAACACGTAGATAGTGGAAGGGATTCCCCGTCATCCTGTTTCTCTGAGCATGCGCATGCGTGATGCTTCGCGGCGGGTCAGTTTTACATCATTTGGCGCAGACAGTTGGGAAAGCCCGTCTCCTGATAAAACTTGGCTTTCGTGGTTTGGAAACTATATCCATTCCGGTACCCTCGCCATAAAGGTATAAGTCACTCTCTTGCTGGTTCTGCATGCTGTGTTTGATGTTATAAATTCCCGTATTATTATTATTATTATCATTATTATTATGTACCGCGATCAGTTTGCCACACACATCTTGAAAAGATCCGCACGCGTAAAAACTGACCCAAACACGACTACAAAGTCAAGACAACCCGCAGAACCGGCAGCAATGCACCCTTTCGATTCGGCAGTTCGAGTTGCTCTTACAGTTCATCCGTGATTGCAAGAATGTCCTGCCGACGAAAGCGAAATTCTCTGTACAGTTCCACATCGTCGTAACGATTCAGTGGATGTAGGCGGTCAAGAAAGATCCGGTTGCTTCTTAAATTTCTTCTCATCCTGAATCGGCATGAAAGCAGCCGCCATTTTAAACGCTCCAATAGCCGGTTCCATAACTTATTGGAAGGAGGGGCCTGCTATAACTTTATGGATGGCATAAGGCTCTATGCGCAGTCCATGCATTAGAAATAAGAGACTTTATGGAGTCCACAGACTTTATTGCAGTGACGTCATCAATTTAGGCTCCTATGGAGGGGCTATGCATTCCGGTCCTGGACCGGAGTGCGTTTTGATGAAGAACCGGAGGAAAAGGAGTAAACGGTAAAAAGATTCTTGACACAAGAACCGTCCACATTTTCTGTTTCCGTTCGACAATTATTCGTTGGGAGTGATGGATTGAAGGTTTCTGTCAAAAATGTCCAGATCCTCTCTACTTTTTTCTTAGCCTGTCCTAGTTATCAACTCAACTCTGTAGCTTGTGTTATATTGACGTTTTAGCCCTGAGACCTTAGGATGTCATCGTCTAGATTGTTGTTCATTGCTAAGATTTCTGCAGGGTGGGTTGATTATCTAAATCTTGGTTAGAAAGTTACGGATAAAAAAAAAGTGAATCAGAAAAAGGAAAGAGTGGCAAAATAGCAGAACAAGAATAAACCAAAGACAGATGTGTGCATTCCTCTTCGGCTAAGAGGGAGCTAACAGAAAGATCGGATCAAACACACACACACACACACACACACACACACACACACACACACACATATATACACACACACACACACACTCTCACACACACACACACACACACACACACACACACACACACATACACGCGCGCGCGCAAGTGCAAGCCGGTTCACGAACACACGAACACACGCACACACGCACTCACGCACGCACGCACACACACACACACACACACACACACACACACACACACACACACACTATAACTGACAGACACTTTATCTGTCTCTGTCTCTCTGTCCCCCCCTCTCTCTCTCTCCTTCTCTCTGTCTGTCTGTCTGTCTGTCTGTCTGACTCTCTCTCTCTCTCTCTCTCTCTCTCTCTCTCTCTCTCTCTCTCTCTCTCTCTCCCCCTCTCTCTCTCTCTCTCTCCTCTCTCTCTCTCTCTCTCTCTCTCTCTCTCTCTCTCTCTCTCTCTCTCTCTCTCTCTCTCTCTCTCTCTCTCTCTCTCTCTCTCTCTCTCGGAACACCCACGCATCATAACATTATTTTATGCATTTCAAACACTATCAAAAAGAGTAGGCAACAACAGCGACACGACATTCAGAAAAACTGAAAAAGAAACGGGAACGGAGAAATTGGTCTGTGAGAAAGAGAAGTTGTTACAAAGATACACACTCCTTCCTGTGGAAATAGTTTGTCTCACCGTCTCAGAGGTGGCTAGGCTTAGATAAGAAGTATATCCCCAATTTGGTAACTATACATGGACAGCCTGAACACTCTCTTTGCTCAACAGACACTAGTTCTGGGGACAGAAAAACCAAGTTAGCATAGCATAGCATCTCTTCGTTCAGTTTGAATTTCTTGATGAATTGATTTCCTAAAGGCGTAAAGGCGACTTGTGGCTTGTTAAGACATTAATTCATCAAAATATACTAATCCTTCTCATCATGAACAGCAAGGAGTCAGGGTATTGATTTGTTGGTATGTTTCTAATCGGAGGGATGGTCTTATCCCATTCAAACCTGGTCAGATCGGAGATGGTGCGCCGAGCTGTTGACACGTTAAAGGGCGAGTCTTTAAGTCAGACTCGTGTCTTTGACTCCTTCTGTAATTCCTGTACTTGTTTTCAATTCAGCTCGGCTATATTCGGCACGTGCAGTCTCCGGGGATCATTACTGGTGAAGAACCGGAGCACTGCATCTCTTCACAGTTTATTCCCGCAAAAATGCTCTTAAGTGTCGTTCACATGGCAGACTTTCAACCAACTGTTCACCAACAAAAAATCGCTTCCCGAGTTGTAGAGGCAAAGTCGGCGAAACGTCTGCCATCTGGATGGACCCTGACGATTTAGGTTCAATTTAGGACATTATCAAGTCACGACTCGAAAACTCAGTTGAGCGCTGCTCGACTTGGCCGTGACTTGGCGCAGATTTTGAGCAGACTTTCCTAGCTTATTGCGCTTTCTGATTGGTTAGCTCTGACGAAACTGCTCTTCCCGCATTAGGAGGTAGCTCCGATAACTGAACTGGCCCACAGGCGCAGAGCTTTTGATTTGACTTGGCGCCGACCAAAATTGCTTGAAAGTTGGGAGAAAGTTGGTATAAAGTCTGCTATGTGGACAGCCCTTTATAGTAAGCCTATCATAGTGAGCGAGGGGAGAAAGTTCAAGACAGACAATCTTTTCTTTCACACTGTCTAAAATTTAGCATCTTTCAATAAACAGTACAGTATTAAATGCGAATGAACAAGAAATAAAGTAAGTGCTCACTCTTAAAAGGAAAGACATAATCAAATCATTTTGTTTAACAAAATGCGCTTGTTTTTGTGGCCATGAATATCTTCCATGCATGAGTTTAGCCACCGTTTTATGTGAGTAGCCTACGTAAGGTCTTTCAACACCCAGTTTGGAGGGGAAAAAATTAAAGTACTCTTTGGGGAGAAAAAGAAACAAACACACACTCACAAGAACAGTCATAATCAAACGCAAATTCGATCAAAATCTGCTTATTGGTTTTAGACTTAGGTATATTTAATGCATGACTTTAGCCACCATCTTTGTGAGTAAGTAGGGTCTTTCGGGGCTCAGTTTAAAAGAAAACAAGTCGCGTAAGGCGAAATTACTACATTTAGTCAAGCTGTGGAACTCACAGAATGAAACTGAACGTAGTCCGCCGCTAGTGCAAAAGGCAGTGAAAGTGACGAGCCTGTTTGGCGCTGTAGCGGTTGCGCTGTGCTTCATAGCACGCTTTACTGTACCTCTCTTCGTTTTAACTTTCTGAGCGTGTTTTTAATCCAAACATATCATATCTATATGTTTTTGGAATCAGGAACCGACAAGGAATAAGATGAAATAGTTTTTAAAACGATTTCGGAAATTTAATTTTGATCATAATTTTTATATTTTTAATTTTCAGAGCTTGTTTTTAATCCAAATATAACATATTTATATTTTTTTGGAATCAGAAAATGATGAAGAATAAGATGAACGTAAATTTGGATCGTTTTATAAAAAAACATTTTTTTTTACAATTTTCAGATTTTTAATGACCAAAGTCATTAATTAATTTTTAAGCCACCAAACTGAAATGCAATACCGAAGTCCGGCCTTTGTCGAAGATTGCTTGGCCAAAAGTTCAATCAATTTGATTGAAAAATGAGGGTGTGACAGTGCCGCCTCAACTTTTACAAAAAGCCGGATATGACGTCATCAAAGACATTTATCGAAAAAAAGAAAAAAACGTCCGGGGATATCATTCCCAGAAACTCTCATGTCAAATTTCATAAAGATCGGTCCAGTAGTTTACTCTGAATCGCTCTACACACACACACACAGACACACACACACACACGCACACATACACCACGACCCTTGTCTCGATTCCCCCTCTATGTTAAAACATTTAGTCAAAACTTGACTATATGTAAAAAGAGACACACACAAAATTATTTGCGAATGAACAAGAAACAACCACACGTAAATAATGTAAGCCGATATCTAACACCATTTTGAGAAGAAGAAGAAACCTGCTGGTTCAGTTGGTTTTGATTTGAGAGTATTTTATGCATGACTGTTGGTCCCGTCTCTTCGGATTAATGAGGTCTTTCGACGCCTAAACAAGGTAAAGCACCGGTTCCCTGGAGAGATCATCTTGCGTCTGAGACGTACTTTCAGCAGCACGCGAGGATCGACTCCCTGATATGAAATGGTTAACGTTTGCCGGATGCCGCTTTTGACTACACACGCCCGACGATGCGGGTTTGTCTGAACCCATACATTTGAAAGAGGGTTTTTACCGTTTATTTCTCTAACGACGATGCGGGTTTGTCTGAACCCATACATTTGAAAGAGGGTTTTTACCGTTTATTTCTCTAACGACGGGGTGGGTTCAGGGAAACCCACAGCGCTACTTCAGTGGGTGCATCGAGTTTCTCCCTTCACCGACTTCTTGCAGGGGAGGGAGAGGGGGAGGGAGAGACTGAGAGAGACTGAGAGACTAAAAGAGAGAGAGAGAGAGAGAGAGAGAGA
>NC_090245.1:69631754-69642521 GCF_037325665.1 Littorina saxatilis
TGAGGGTCCTCGCTTTGTTTGTTTGTTAATGTCGATGGTGTTAGATAGAGGCCTTATGCTGGTGTTTCACACAAATCTCTAGAAGTTTCAGGTGAGGGTCCTTGCTTTGTTTGTTTGTGTGTTTGTTTGTTTATGTCGATGTTGTTAGATAGAGGCCTCATGCTGGTGTTTCACACAAATCTCGAGAAGTTTCAGGTTAGGGTTCTCGCTTTGTTTGTTTGTTAATGTCGATGGTGTTAGATAGAGGCCTTATGCTGGTGTTTTACACAAATCTCGAGAAGTTTCAGGTTAGGGTCCTCGCTTTGTTTGTTTGTTTATGTCGATAGTGTTAGATAAAGGCCCTGTGCTGGTGATTTTACACAAATCTCTAGAAGTTTCAGGTGAGGGTCCTTGCTTTGTTTGTTTGTTTATGTCGATAGTGTGAGATAAAAGCCTTATGCTTGTCATCTCAATTTGTGACATGGATGGTGTTTTGGGTCTTATTCGGGTTGTGAGGTTGGAATCTGATGGTGGCCCTTCACAGAAAAGTAGAAGTTGTATGAAATGCGGGTGGTGTTTATTTGATGTGAACTAAACTTGGCCAAACAATTATTGCAACAAATTTCAAACACAAATTAAAGCCTTAATTCCCGTGTCATTTCAATAAAACTTGATATGCCAGTAAGGCCGTTCACTTAACCTTCAGGATCACGTTTTGGATTAGGTATTTATTTTACAGGGATCACATGACCCCCGCTCATGTAAGGGTACCCTCAAAATCGACCAGACAAAAACGGAAGGGCCGATTGTAAAATCAACAAACAATCACAATAGGCAAAACTGTGCAACTTTGCAAATTCAAACCAATTATCTACCCTGAACAGATTGTTTTGTTTTGCTACCTTGCGTATTTCGCGTGCTATGCTATTCCTACTGATGCAGGTGTCGATCGCAAGAGCGGTCAAAAACGGGACGTTTTGAGTCAATTGTTATGGGTATCATGTCAAAAAGCGCTACATTTTAGCAATGACTTGGTGGATTGCTTTGAAACTTTCAGAATAATTATGTTACCAATATACAAGAAATATTTCGTGCGAAAGTAGGGATCGTTACGGTTGTTTAATCATATGTGACGCAATGTTTCGGAAAATGTTGTTAAACTTGTCATAGGATTTTTCACTTGTGTAAAATAAATGAATGACTCAGCATGTCTACAGATAAATGATTGATTTTGTGTGAGTTTCATTTGCGTGTAACCACTGGCGTTAATTTGCTAGTCATGCAAACACATGAGAAAAAAATGGAACGTTCACGCTGTTTTGCTCTGACAGCTGTTATCGCTGCGTGCCTCTTAAAACATGCTACGGTCACGATTGGCTGGGCATCGCTGTGGCGAGAGAGAGAAAATGTAAGTTTTACGCCCTCACGGCAAAGCCATTAGGGGCATGTTACACGGGAAAACCCGGCTTCATCGCTGTGGCACCAGAATCATCGCCTAAATATCAAGCGTGGTTATAGGCCTAGCAAATTTGCGTCAGTGCTTATACGCACATAAAACTTTCGCAGTGTGTGTATCAATCATTTTTCTAAAGACATGCAAACTCATGATTTGTTTTAACACAAGTGAACAATCCATTTTGATCCCTGGCTCACATTCGCTTTCGCAGTATTTCAATATTCAAGGGAATAACACGCACAAAAAGAAAAACTCGTTCAAACGTTGTATTGCATAAATCCAAAAACAAAGAGACTGCCAACGAAACAAGGAAACTTGTTGTATTGCACAGCAAGCAATCTAGTATTTTCTATGTATCACAAATAAAGCCTGGACGTAGATGCTATGGCTGATTTTTACATGGTGAGGATTGCATCTTTTAGGCCGTTGGCCAGAATGACCAGAATTAAGACTCCCCGACATAGAATCCATCCGGTCCAGATCCGATTACACAAAGATCACGACTGCTCCTGGGCGATTCTGTCTTTGTAAGCCTTTTGACAAACGAGAGAAAGATTTCATCTGTGGGCTTTGTGAGAATGCTACTTAATTCGAACAATGCCTAAGGGTGGGTGTGTAAGCACTTATCAACTCTCCTTGGAATGGATCTGTTTGTCTTAATACTTGTGTCTGAATAGGCAAAAAAAATCATATAAAGATGGAAACTGATGGAGAGATAATTACAGAAAGGGGTTTGGGCAGAGAGTGTACCGTCTACTCTACACACTCTAATGGGGTGATGAAGTAAAAGGGAAAGAGAAAGAGAGGGGGGAGAGTGCGACAAGGGAGAGAGAGAATTGAATTGAATTGAACTTTATTAAACAAGGATTAAGATTTAAGGCTACGCCTTTTCTTACAATCTGTCCTTGGGACGCATAGACACACAATTATATAATTAAAAAATTAAAAATTAAAAAGTTAAAGAGTTAACCAACAAAAGGAGGTCGGAAAACTTCAGCACGTGATAATAAAGATGACGATGCTGATGATGATGACGATGATGATGATGATTATGATGATGATGAAGATGAGGCATGAAGAACATACATATGTGGTTATTCATAAAATCAAATGCATACTATGCAGGTAATTATAAATACAAGCTGGTGGCAATCGAACATGTAGCAATAGTACAACAAAAATATGTTCAGAACATACAATGCACAGCATATCTTTGACGTAATACTAAGTGTGGCAAATCAAAAGGCGTTAAACTACTCAGACATTACGTGGTTTTTAACACATTTTTTAAAACTTTTTAATGACTTCAAGTGCTTAAAGGATGATGGAAGCGAATTCCGAACTGAAGTACCCGAAAAAGCAAGACTGGTCTTATACAGGTCAATTTGTGGAATCAGTGGGATCAAGTTGACCGACCCATATCTGTGGGTAGCTTTATTAAATAATGATGTAATGTAAATAGGCACTTTACCGTAATACAATTGTTACATGAAAATGGCTTTGTTTAACTTGAGATGCTTTTCCAGTGGAAGAAAGTTAAGTATTTTTAATTTCATATCTGTTGATGCATTATCCTTTACGATGAGTTTGGCCGAGCGACGATAGAGAGAGTCTAACTTTTTCAAGTGGACATCACTGCTGCCATCCCAGAGCGTCGAAACATAATTGATGTGAGGAATTACTTGAGCATGGTGGAACATTTCCAGAGTCCTTCTGTCCGTAAATTGCTTTAACTTGGACAGGAGGAAAACGTTCTTGGCTACTTTCTTGCAAATATGCTGTAATTGTGCCTGCCACTTGAATTCACAATCAATAATTACCCCTAAAACGCGATGCTGTTGAACTTGTTCAATTGATTGCGTACCAATAGTAAGATTTAGTTTGAGTGGAGAAATCTGGTGTTGCAATTACCATACTTTTAGTTTTTATTGGATGGACAAGCATAGCATTAGCACTACACCAGTCATTTACATCGTTTAAAGCTGTTTGAAGGGAGGACTCTATTACTGGAACAGACTTTCCACTTGCATGAAGAGAAGAATCGTCAGCAAAAAAATCACTTCTTACATTACTATCAGAAATGTGCAGTGGCAGATCATTGATATCCAGACAGAACAAGATCGGCCCAAGCACTGAACCTTGAGGCACCCCGCATTTCACAGTCTCCTCAGTAGATATTTTACAGTTTAGGGCAGTATATTGAGATCTGTCATGTAAAGAGGAAGCAAAGAAGTTACACACTGAACTGTTTTTGACATACAACTGTAATTTCTTCAATAGAATTGAATGATTAACAAGATCAAACGTTTTTTAAAAGTCGAGAAACACAGCACCACTGATTTCAGATCGGTTTGTTGCAGACAACCAGGTGTCGCATAGCGTGGTAAGGGCGCTGTGACAAGAGTGATTTGTTCGAAAACCAGACTGAAATTGATGGAAAAGGTTTCTGCTTTCTATGTACGCGAGCAAATGTTTGTGAATATGTTTTTCCAATGGTTTGGATAAAATGGGTAATAAGGAAATTTATTTGGGTCGGATCAATTTCCGCCTTTATGGAGTGGAATTACTTTTGCTTTTTTTAACAAACATTTTGCTTTATGCAGAGATTATACACATAGGTGAATGGCTCCACAATATTTGGTAGAGCTAGTTTGGTCAAGTAAGAAGGAATCTTATCAGGACCCATGGACTTTTTATTCTCAAGGCCTTCTAGCACCTTCCCTACCTCATGCACTGCCATGTCTGGAATAGTAAAAAAATCGTCTGGTTTACATTTCTGATTACAAAAATCATGTAATTTTGAGAAAGAGACTTCAATGTCAGAATCAAGACTGTCGCATTTTGCAGATTCATTTAGCCTATTGGCAAGGGACAAAATATGGTTATTAAAATCTTCAGGGGAGATGGTTGTGGCAGACCGATTTGAGTTCTGTTTAGATTTACCTAATATGTTATTAACAGCACGCCAAACAGTTGCAATATCTTTCTTGTCCTCGATTAATGTATTAAAATAATGTGCTTTTGCTTCACGTGTTAATTCTGTCACTTTATTCCTTTGTTTCTTAAAATCAGACTTCATGTTGTTTGCTTTGTAAAAATCACGCAGGGACATGGCTTCTATAATCTGTTCCGTCAACCATGGGGGAAGAGATGGATATTTCACTCTGTGGTGACGTAGTGGGGCATGCTTATCCACTATAGGATAATATATATCTAAAAGGGCGCCCAACGCTTCGTCAGCAACAACATGATTAAACACAGAGGAAAATGGTGCTATCAAAATGAGATCAAAGAAGAATTTGGTTTCATCAAACGTTTTAAAGCTTCTATATTCAATAGTTGTATGGCCCTTGTGCACCGGCTTAGGTAACTTGGACGACCAAGAACAAAATATTGAACAATGGTCACTGATGCTTGAAGGTACAGTTTTCACGTTTGACACCATGGAGGTATTATTAGTGTAAATGTGGTCAGAGAGAGAGAGAGAGAGAGAGAGAGAGAGAGAGAGAGAGAGAGAGAGAGAGAGAGAGAGAGAGAGAGAGAGAAAGAAAGAGAGAGAGAGAGAGAGAGCGAGAGAGGGGGAAGAGAGAGAGAGCGAGAGAGAGAGAGAGAGAGAGATAGAGAGAGAGAGGAGGGGGGATGGAAAGAGAGAAAGAGATTCAGAGGTAGAGAGAGAGAGGGGGGAGACAGACTGAGGGAGACAGAAAAAGAGATATGGGGAAAGAGAACAAAGCGAGGAGGAGAATGAGACAGAAAAAGAGAGATAAAGGGGAGGAGGGGGGCAGACATAGACAGAAAGATAAAAAAGAGAGAGAGACAGAGAGACAGAGAGACCTACGAAGAGTACATTAAATTTTGTGTATGAGAGGTGGTGGAGAGGTGAGGACAAGCAAATATTTCTGTGAGAATAGGGTACGAAGCTAATCATCATTGTTTTTGTCCCTGGGGTCTTGACGTACGCTCTGGTGAATTTCTTAAATAATGATATGTATCCTAATCAATCGAAGACCGAATACCTGATAGCATGTGTCTGTGTGCGAACACACAAATTAAAAGAAGTCGCGCAAGGCGAAAATACAACATTTAGTCAAACTGTCGAACTCACAGAATGAAACTGAACGCAATGCAATTTTTCAGCAAGACCGAATACTCGTAGCATCGTCAGTCCACCGCTCGTGGCAAAGGCAGTGAAATTGACAAGAAGAGCGGGGTAGTAGTTGCGCTGAGAAGGATAGCACGCTTTTCTGTACCTCTCTTCGTTTTAACTTTCTGAGCGTGTTTTTAATCCAAACATATCATATCTATATGTTTTTGGAATCAAGAACCCACAAGGAATAAGATGAAATTGTTTTTAAATCGATTTCCGAAATTTTATTTTAATAATAGTTTTTATATTTTTAATTTTCAGAGTTTGTTTTTAATCCGAATATAACATATTTATATGTTTTTGGAATCAGAAAATGATGAAGAATAAGATAAACGTAAATGTGGATCGTTTCAAAAACAAATTATTTTTTTTACAATTTTCTGATTTTTAATGACCAAAGTCATCAATTAATTTTTAAGCCACCAAGCTGAAATGCAATACCGAAGTCCGGCCTTCGTCGAAGATTGCTTGGCCAAACTTTCAATCAATTTGATTGAAAACTGAGGGTGTGACAGTGCCGCCTCAACTTTTACAAAAAGCCGGATATGAGGTCATCAAAGGTATTTATCGAACAAAAGAAAAACAAAAGTCCGGGGATATCATTTCCAGAAACTCTCATGTCAAATTTCATAAAGATCGGTCCAGTAGTTTGGTCTGAATCGCTCTACACACACACACGCACAGACAGACAGACAGACACACGCACACACACACACACACACACACACACACACACACACACACACATACACCACGACTTTCGTCTCGATTCCCCCTCTATGTTAAAACATTTAGTCAAAACTTGACTAAATGTAAAAAAACTGGCTCGCTCTGGCTCTCGCCCTCTCTCTCTCTCTCTCTCTCTCTCTCTCTCTCTCTCTCTCTCTCTCTCTCTCTCTCTCTCTCTCTCTCTCTCTCTCTCTCTCTCTCTCTCTCTCTCTCTCTCTCTCTCTCTCTCTCTCTCTCTCTCTCGCTGTCTCTCTCTCTTTCGTTCTCACTCTCGCTCACTCTCGCTCTTCTCTCTCTCTCTCTCTCTCTCTCTCTCTCTCTCTCTCTCTCTCTCTCTCTCTCTCTCTCTCTCTCCAACCAGCAGGCATGCTTCTAGTAAATTCATTCCACCTCGCCCCCGACTAGATTTGTACAAGTCTAGTCTTGCATTTTCAGGGTCATCAGTGTGGAATTCACTTCCAACAGCATTAAAACATATTCCATCAGTCAAAGCCTTTAAAAAGCAAATACACAGACATTTGTTTCAAATCTGATTCCAAGTGGAGCGTTCCACCGTTATCGTAACCTAGTTGTGATTCAAAATGGGTTTACTCCGATGTATTAAACCGTCCTAATGTTATCATACATACCGGTTATCTTATAGCAGTCTCTTTTCAGGGTTGCTGTTTCTATTGTTACTGTTTTGTTGTAGTTCTTTTCTTCCTTTTGCTATGTTGTCGGTATCTTTTGTAAAATACAAATGACTTACTGTTTGTTATTTTGCTTGCTTGCCGTTGTTGTTTCATTTGGATCATATGTTTCTATTGCTCGTGACTTTTTTTCTTTTTTTTTCTACTTTACTTTTGAGTACACTTGACTTGCTGTTTGTTGCTTACTTATCATCATCCGGGGTTTTTTGTTGTTGTTTTTTATATTTAGTCAAGTTTTGACTAAATATTTTAACATCGAGGGGGAATCGAAACGAGGGTCGTGGTGTGTATGTGCGTGTGTATGTGTGTGTGTGTGTGTGCGTGCGTGCGTGTAGAGCGATTCAGACTAAACTACTGGACCGATCTTTATGAAATTTGACATGAGAGTTCCTGGGTATGAAATCCCCATACGTTTTTTTCATTTTTTTGATAAATGTCTTTGATGACGTCATATCCGGCTTTTCGTGAAAGTTGAGGCGGCACTGTCACGCCCTCATTTTTCAACCAAATTGGTTCAAATTTTGGTCAAGTATTCTTCGACGAAGCCCGGGGTTCGGTATTGCATTTCAGCTTGGTGGCTTAAAAATTAATTAATGACTTTGGTCATTAAAAATCGGAAAATTGTAAAAAAAAATAAAATTTATAAAACGATCCAAATTTACGTTTATCTTATTCTCCATCATTTGCTGATTCCAAAAACATATAAATATGTTATATTCGGATTAAAAACAAGCTCTGAAAATTAAATATATAAAAATTATTATCAAAATTAAATGTTCGAAATCAATTTAAAAACACTTTCATCTTATTCCTTGTCGGTTCCTGATTCCAAAAACATATAGATATGATATGTTTGGATTAAAAACACGCTCAGAAAGTTAAAACAAAGATTGGTACAGAAAAGCGTGCTATCCTTCTTAGCGCAACTACTACCCCGCTCTTCTTGTCAATTTCACTGCCTTTCCCATGAGCGGTGGACTGACGATGCTACGAGTATACGGTCTTGCTGAAAAATGGCAGCTACTTGACTAAATATTGTATTTTCGCCTTACGCGACTTGTTATGTTGTGCTGTTGTGTTAAAAAGGCAGATCCCCTTTGGACTCATGCATGCACAGTTTCTTCATTTTGTCTGCATACACGGTGAAATACGCAAAAAGAACAAGAGTGCAATGAAGAAAACTAACAAAGACGGCATCCAATATGGCGGCGCGAAGAGAGTATGAGCGGAGTTGTGCCCCTTAGAGCTAAAGCTAGCCGATCCATTTGATAACGTCACGCCGAGTAAGAAGAATGAATTGGACCTATACGGCCTTGCTGCGTTGCATTGCGTTCAGTTTCATTCTGTGAGTTCGACAGCTACTTGACTAAATGTAGTATTTTCGCCTTACGCGACTTATTTTCTTTTCCTACTTTTTTTTGTAAACACATTTGATTTTGTATTTTTTGCTTGACAATTGTCTGAAGAACTAAGAAACAACAACAAAAACAACAAAACGAAGCGTTGTTTGGGATGGAAAGGAAATGCAAAAATATATTAAATGACCGGAGTGTGTATGTGTGCGTGTGTGCGTGTGCGTGTGTGTGTGTGTGTGTGTGTGTGTGTGTGTGTGTGCGTGTGTGTGTGTGTGTGTGTGTGTGAGTGAAGGGAGATGGAGGGAGAGAGAGAGAGAGAGAGGGGAGAGAGAACGGGAAAAGGGAGTGAGGTCTTGACAGATTCGTGCAACCCGGCACCGGAATGGGGGCAAATCTTGACAAATTGTCAGATTTCAATTGAACACAAAAATCGACAATGCAAGGCTCCATTTACAAGACTTCCGTTCACATGATTAGTGGGTTTTTTTTAACTTTGAAACATGATTCGCGGTTTTTCAGGGGTGGGACTCTCTTGTGATGAAAAAAGAGGAAATCCCTTTTTTTAGGGGGTTCGGGGGCATGCCCCGCCGATTATTTTAAAAATGGTACATTAAAATCTGTGCAATCTGGTGCATTTTGAGACTAAAACTCAACTCGTTTGGATCAGGTAAAAAAGACATTCTCCTCAACCCCCCCCCCCCCCCTCTCCCCCCACCCCCTTAAAAAAATCACAACCAAACATACAAAAACCACTTTCTCACAACAATGGTAACATTGAAATGTTGCATACTTACGAAATGAACCATGTATCAATAATCCAATACTGGCAATAGTATGATCAAATGCATTGAGGCTCAACATGACTATTACTTATCAGGAGTTTTCAGTCGGCACAATTTAACTCTCAAGCCTCCAGTGTTCTGTTCCATCTTCACTTCTGTCCATATTATTCAGTCAACAAGTTGTAGATACTGTGATGAAATGGGACGCGGAAAAATAGATTACTCCAGCGGAAATCGTAAATTGTGTCCGCGGAAATCCGCGGATTCGTGGAAAAGTCCCACCCCTGGTTTTTACTGAAGGTGTCAATGCTTGAACGACACCGCACACACACACACACACACACAAAAAACCAAACAAGCACCAACAACAACAAAAGAACAAGTCGCGTAAGGCGAAAATACAACATTTAGTCAAGCTCAGTCGAACTCACAGAATGAAACTGAACGCATTGCATTTTTTCCGCAAGACCGTACACTCGTTGCATCGTCTGTCCGTCGCTCGTGGCAAAGGCAGTGAAATTAACAATACAGAAAAGCGCGGTAGCGGTTGCGCTAAGGAGGATAGCCCGCTTTTCTATATCTTTATTCTTTTTACATTTAGTCAAGTTTTGACTAAATGTTTTAACATAGAGGGGGAATCGAAACGAGGGTCGTGGTGTATGTGTGTGTGTGTGTCTGTCTGTGCGTGCGTGCGTGTAGAGCGATTCAGACTAAACTACTGGACCGATCTTTATGAAATTTGACATGAGAGTTTTTGGGTATAATATCCCCGAACGTTTTTTTTCCTTTTTTTGATAAATACCTTTGATGACGTCATATCCGGCTTTTTGTAAAAGTTGAGGCGGCACTGTCACGCCCTCATTTTTCAATCAAATTGATTGAAATTTTGGCCAAGCAATTTTCGACAAAGGCCGGACTTCGGTATTGTATTTCAGCTTGATGGCTTAAAAACTAATTAATGACTTTGGTCATTAAAAATCTGAAAATTGTACATTTTTTAATTTTTTTCTAAAACGATCCAAATTTACGTTCATCTTATTCGCCATCATTTGCTGATTCCAAAAACATATAAATATGTTATATTTGGATTAAAAACAAGCTCTGAAAATTAAATATATAAAAATTATTATCAAAATTAAATTTTTGAAATCAATTTAAAAACACTTTCATCTTATTCCTTGTCGGTTCCTGATTCCAAAAACATATAGATATGATATGTTTGGATTAAAAACACGCTCAGAAAGTTAAAACAAAGAGAGGTACAGAAAAGCGTGCTATCCTTCTGAGCGCAACTGCTACCCCGCTCTTCTTGTCAATTTCACTGTCTTTGCCGTGAGCGGGTGACTGACGATGCTACGAGTATACGGTCTTGCTGCGTTGCATTGCGTTCAGTTTCATTCTGTGAGTTCGACAGCTACTTGACTAAATGTTGTATTTTCGCCTTACGCGACTTGTTAACTCTCTGAACGTGTTTTTAATCCAAACATATCATATCTATATGTTTTTGGAATCAGGAACGGACAAGAAATAAGATAAAATTGTTTTTAAATCGATTTCGGAAATTTAATTTTGCTCATAATTTTTATATTTTTATTTTCAGAGCTTGTTTTTAATCCAAATATAACATATT
>NC_090245.1:69647721-69717721 GCF_037325665.1 Littorina saxatilis
AAGACAAAAAGGAAGACATTTCAAGAACTGCACTCTTAACCCCCACCCCCACGCAGGCAGGCAGGCACACACACACAGAAAATATACCTAGACTGTCGACTAAAAAAACACCTCCTCCTCACCGCCACCAGAACCCCCCCCCCCCCCCCCCCCAGCCAAATCTGATCTTTCTTTCTCTCGCCTCGCTCCCCTCCCCATATCCACCCCCCCCCCACCTCATTCCACTTATCGCGTATAGCCTCCCCCCAACACTTAAATGCCAGAAAGGTCGAAGTTAGCCTACAGCTCTGGAGGTTTAGATGTAAATACTGTTTGAAGGACCAGAAAAATTAGTTCTGGAAATATGTCATGTACAGTTTTTGGGTTTCTTTTAATTTTCGTCAGAAGAAAGAAAAAAACTCGTTATGCATGCGAAAGTAGAAAAATGGTTCATTTAGTTTATAATTTCCGTTGTCTACAATACTAGTGGCCTGCAAACAAATGGAACTCCTCCGCATAACACCGATAGATCCTGACCCGATTGTAAAGAAAACTCGGAGAAGAAAAGAACTAAAATTATGAAATGCATGAAGAAATACAATATTAAAGGATAATCAAATTCACAAGAATAAATCAACTTTTTTGTTTTGTTTTCTTACTTTTTTTGAACGAAGCGTTCATTGAAACAGAAATAGAGCCGGAATACAAACATCCATCCATCGATAATAGGGAGATTCAAGAGACAGCACGTTTCGTTTTGCAGCTCGTTTCGTTTGGTGAATGAGTCACCCCGCGAAACGGAACGTGAAACGAGACGGCATAGGCCACAGACAAGATTTAGATGTATTCACGTTTCGTTTCGGAATGAAGGAAGGGCGATAAATCTTCAAGTGAAATTATCACGTCTGTCCTCGATCAGAATGGGGAAAAAAAACCCTAGGAGGTGGTCCAGAATCGGGCATACTTTGATTATTTTCAGTCCAAATAAATCACACAGACTTTGTTTATACAAAATCACATACGAAGCCAGAATAAAAATTCGATGCGATGACCTACTTCTGCTTCGCCATTTGCTTTCTTCACCATGAAGTTGGATAAATGTACCAGGATCAGCACCCTTCAAAATATTTCAGTTCACAACAGTTGTCTACCTCCAATGAACACATTCTCAGCGCTGAAAGACTGTGAAAGGGTTGATGAATCTAGCAATGCATAAAATGGCCAACAAATAAAACTGTTAGTGTGCAAAAATACTCACAAAAGTTGACGAAATATTGTTCGTTTTTTGGGGGTGGAAAACGTGACTGCGTTTTGACGTTCCACGTTCCGTTTCAGTTGACCTTCACCTTTCCAGCGAGAGACTCCCGAAATGATGACGTTTACCACGACTTCAAAACGAAACGTCCCGACGTTTCGTTTATTAAATCTCCGTACAGTAACACTGTCTTCTGAGTTGAAGCTTAGATAAGGGAATGAACCGATCATGTTTACAAATATGCAGATAATGAATGTACAGACCTCTCTAGTATATCAACAACTTAATCATCTTGAATAGATGATGCTCCAGGAGAAAAGTTGTACCTTTATTTGTCAGGCTTCCCACCACAACACAAAGAAAGCTAGCTAATGTGTCGATAATCTTGGTCGTTACGGTTTGAGTCGTTGGTTGTTTCTCATTTTGGATGTTCCTTTCCCAGTGTTGGTTTGGTCTCTTGTTTTTTCGCAGCAATAATCTGACGCTTACTGAGTGGTGATAATAAACTTTGCTTTATATAACAGATGGAACGCGGCGACACTGATTTTGCTTGTGTGGTGTGGGGTCCTCGTTTTCTCAACGATATAATGACACTAATTGGTTGATGATAATTAATCTATTTTGCTTTACTTATAACAGACGAAGCGAGTCGACACTGGCCCGGCTTCCCTTTGTACGGTGTGGGTTTCTCGTTCTCAGTGCTAAAATGACACAACAATGACATAATCAACTGTGCTTTATGACAGACGAAAAGCTGCGCCCCTGGTTTTGCTTATGTGGCGATGGTTCCTCTTTTTACACAATGCTAAAAAGACGCTGGCTTAATGGCGATGATCAACTTTGCTTCATAACAGACTGAGAGCGGCGATTCTGGTTTCCTGTGACTGCTGTCGGTTTCTCAAAGTACGAAAGACCTCTATTTAAACACAAAAACAAAGAAAGGAATGATACAACGAATAATGTAACAATTGTTACATTATTCGTGGCGGATGTAGCTTTTCCTTGAAATTGCTATCGAGATTTTCTCTATAAATATAATTCACTAGAAAACACTAGACTAATAATTATTGTGATGCACACAAATTCGTGCGTGATGATGCGAATGACCCTTCACCCAGTGAGGTCAAGAACAAAGGGCTTGTAAGAGTGTCCAGGAGAAATTATTTTTGCTTTCTTACTTTCGAGGTTTTTCTTAACGGGAGACTCCGGATATAAGAAATAATTTTCTCTTATCCGAGAAAAAACAAATGTCATCATATTTTTGGAAATGCATTGCATTATATGCCCGCAGGCAGGTGCATGAATGTGTATGTGATAATGAATGTTTATGTTTGTAATTTTATGTCGTTGGGATAAGTATGTGCGTGCGAATTAATATGTGTATTTTAATATGTTATTCCCGACTTGTAGTAGGGTTTGGGACATAGCACATGGTGGCCGCCATTATTAGCCTCGGCTTTCCCATAATTTTTTGAGTCATTTGAGAAAAAGTGACTCTATGTAATCGGTCAGTGTTAGTCTGTCCGGCCGGCCGTCCGGCCGGCCGTCCGTAGACACCACCTTAACGTTGGACTTTTCTCGGAAACTATCAAAGCGATCGGGCTCATATTTTGTTTAGTCGTGACCTCCAATGACCTCTACACTTTAACGATGGTTTCGTTGACCTTTGACCTTTTTCAAGGTCACAGGTCAGCGTCAAAGGAAAAATTAGACATTTTATATCTTTGACAAAGTTCATCGGATGTGATTGAAACTTTGTAGGATTATTCTTTACATCAAAGTATTTACATCTGTAGCCTTTTACGAACGTTATCAGAAAAACAAGGGAGATAACTAGCCTTTTCTGTTCGGCAACACACAACTTAACGTTGGGCTTTTCTCGGAAACTATAAAAGTGACCGGGCTCAAATTTTATGTGAACGTGACTCATTGTGTTGTGAATAGCAATTTCTTCCTGTCCATCTGATGCCTCATATAATATTCAGAACTGCGAAAGTGACTCGATCGAGCGTTTGCTCTTCTTGTTGTATGTGTGTGGGGCTTTAAACCTCCTGTTAAAATACACGTGGAAAAAAACACTTTTGGACAAAAATTAAGATAAGTGTCGTCGCGGTTTTGTTTGCTTGTTTTGGGGTGGGTACTTTTTCCGACATCAGGTCCAATCTTTTTCGTTCTGTAACTTGTTCTTTTCTCTGATTCTATGTTCCTAAACCTGTATTCGTAACTAAAAATGTGTCTAGTTTCTAATGGAGTTCCATATCGATACACACCGACACATATTTTGCAAGCACAAGAAGAGTAATTGCTATCTGAATGTACATATTCAAAATTATGTACAATACCAATGAATAATTATACAAATTAGATTGTTGTTTGCTTTTTTAAGATAGAATTTCTGTTTATTGTTTTACCAATATTTTTGTTTGTTACAGGAATAGAACAAAAGGTTAATGAAATCTATTTCTCTAACACAATACGAGCTATGTTAAATCTGCACTATGGGATTTACCCATTCTAACAACAGAATATTTATGGAATGTAGTACGAAGGTTACACACAACGCAACAGTCTTAATCTTGTTTCTTTCATTAAACTGGTAACATTGTTTTTGTACAAGCTCGAAACCGAATTTATATTTCCAAAATAGTGCTGTAATAGGTTTGCCTACTGTGTTTTGTTAAAGGCTGCCATATTCGTAGCGTTCATTAATTAATTCATATTGTTTACATGTGCCAATAATGTTATAAAACTGTACCTAAGGGGATAAAATAACGATTGGCTGTGGCTTTCGAACACAGAAAAAATTATTTCAGTATTGCTAAGTGGTGTTGATAGTGTCGAATGTAAACAGAACAGTCTCAAACGCCATCTTTGGTTTACAAAACGTCAAGAAGTGACTTCAACGGTCTAAAAATAGCTAAACAATGCAATAAAGAATTAATTATTTCTCGTAATTGGTAAGGACTTCAAACCTAAAACTTTGCAGGAAGCTTAATTTATACATCCCCGCAACGATGGGAAAAGCCCTGGAAGTAATTAAACTAATTAAATAGGACTATGTCAGCCTTTAAGAATTATTCGGATCTGCAGGGAATTCATGAAAAACGTTTGACAGCAAAGGTGTGTGCCCAAAGTGGGTATCTGATTGGCTGCGGACCTGGGTGCACGAAGCGGGCGTTCTGATGGGCTGTTATGACTGTTAGCCCGGAGAGAGAGAACGAGGGGAGAGAGAAAGAGGGAGTGGGGGTAGGGGTGGAGGGGGAGGGGGTAGAATCAGAGTATAACGGCGTGTGTCTATCTGTCTGTGCATGTGTGCGAGTGGCGTCATTGATTCTGCAAAAAGCGTGCCTGCCATGTGAGTGACATGTGATTTTTGAGAGTGGATGCTAACCCTAACCCACGACCTGCCGACTCAAAACGCAGTACGCTAACCGTTGCGCTACAGAAAAATTCTTGCATTTGGGGAAAAAATAAACTAGTAATCCAAAAGAGGTCAGAGGCATAGGCACCCGATATTGAACTCGGTACATTACAGAAGAGGAACTTTTTTTCGTGTTTCTTTCTAGAGATGTTTTTCTTTTTCAGCAAGATATAACGTAACAAAGCAGACACATGTTTGGTTGTCTTTATAGAACCTTTTCTTGAACATATATGGGGGGGGGGGGGTTAAGACACTGGTGATTTGTAAGTCTTCATACCGGTGTCTTGTGCCTTTGCTTGTCCCCCAAGCTGTTTTGCAACTTGGAGGGTCTGACAGTGAATGATTTAGGTCAGTCCCTCGCATGGTTTGATATGCACGAGGAAAACGGGAAATGACTGGGTTTTTTTCTGTTTCTTGTTTAAAAAAACTTTTTCGTCCGGTAGACACTCGTTTTCATATATGGTAAACTGTGCAATCATGTTATTTTGCGTGGTGGGTAATAACACTGCCTTTGGCTGAATGCTGCAAGAGGTTTAATGGTTTACAGCGGCTATTAACTTTTTGAAAGATAATCGTATATTCATGTGCTGATGCAGGTTTTGGTTGTAATATCTGTGTGTGTGTGTGTGTGTGTGTGTGCGTGTGTGTGTGTGTGCGTGTGTGTGTGTGTGTGTGTGTGTGTGTGCGTGTGTTTCCGTGTGCATGCGTTCTTGGTTTGTATTTCCGATGAATACAATTTTGTGTTTGTGAGTAATTGTGAATGTTGACATTGATGTAAATAGGTATGACTAAGTACATACTTTTCGCATCAACTTGTTAAGAACGTGTCGGTGTTCGTGAGTTCTGTGTCTCTATATCTGTCTCTCTCTGTCTCTATCTCTGTCTCTGTCTCTGTATGTCTATCTGCCTGTCTGTCTATCTATCTCTCTCTCTCTCTCTCTCTCTCTCTCTCTCTCTCTCTCTCTCTCTCTCTCTCTCTCTCTCTCTCTTTGACTGTTATTTGCAAGCAGAAAAAGACCCCAAGGGAAACAGTCGTGTGACTCAATTTAACCAAGACTCTTCAATTTGTGTCACTCGCCGTGTCCAAAGTGCCAGGCGACCAAGACAAGTTGGCAGCTACTATTTCATGCGAACATAACAAGAACCGCAACTCAGGCGATTTACTACTCCCGCCTGGGTCACATGAACCGACGTCAGCATTGTAAAAGCATGATGACGCTTCCAGCTCCACAATTTGGTGTCGTTAAAGGCACACTTCTTCTGTGGAAACCGTTCGACTTTCTCAGAGCTGCCAAGGCTTGTACATGGAATTAGACCATCCTTCAAATTGATCACGTTCTAAAATATTGAACAACATAAGGGTTTTTCAGTGCACAGTGAGAATTTTTATGAACTGATTTCGTAAAAGCCACTCGTGGGCATTTTGTTGTTGAATTGATTCCGTAAAAGCCTCGAGTGGCATTTAAAAAATGTAATTCATTACAAATTCCATCTGTGCTCAGAGAACACCCAGGCTGTTTATGTTGGTATGTGACCAAGTGGAGGAATGATTTTGTTTTTATCCCATTTAAAAATTTAGCCTGATCTGAGAGGGTGATGTGTGTTCACGGAAAGGAGTGTGCCTTCAATCAATTATTGTCAAGACAGACTGTGCGATCAGCTGTAATCTCAATTTTTGCGTCAACTGCGAAGGAGCAAACTCCGATGCAAAAATTTTTCTTTTTACATTTAGTCAAGTTTTGACTAAATGTTTTAACGTAGAGGGGGGAATCGAGACGAGGGTTGTGGTGTATGTGTGTGTGTGTGTGTGTGTGTGTGTGTGTGTGTGTGTGTGTGTGTGGGTGTGTGTGTGTGTGTGTGTGTGTGTGTGTGTGTGTCTGTCTGTCTGTCTGTCTGTCTGTGTAGAGCGATTCAGACCAAACTACTGGACTGATCTTTATGAAATTTGACATGAGAGTTCCTGGGAATGATATCCCCGGACATTTTTTTCTTTTTTTCAATAAATACCTTTGATGACGTCATATCCGGCTTTTTGTAAAAGTTGAGGCGGCACTGTCACACCCTCATTTTTCAATCAAATTGATTGAAATTTTGGCCCAGCAATCTTTGACGAAGGCCGGACTTCGGTATTGCATTTCAGCTTGGTGGCTTAAAAATTAATTAATGACTTTGGTCATTAAAAATCTGAAAATTGTAAAAAAAAAAAAAATTTTTTTTAAACGAACCAAATTTACGTTTATCTTATTCTTCATTATTTTCTAATTCCAAAAACATATAAATATGTTATATTCGGATTAAAAAGAAGCTCTGAAAATTAAAAATATAAAAATTATTATTAAAATAAAATTTCCGAAATCGATTTAAAAACAATTTCATCTTATTCCTTGTGGGTTCCTGATTCCAAAAATGTGATATGTTTGGATTAAAAACACGCTCAGAAAGTTAAAAAGAATAGAGATAAAGAAGAGCTGGCTATCCTTCTCAGCGCAACTACTACCCCGCTCTTCTTGTCAATGTCACTGCCTGTGCATCGAGCGGTGGACTGACGATGCTACGAGTATACGCTCTTGCTGTAAAAATGCAGTGAGTTCAGTTTCATTCCGTTAGTTCGAGAGCTTGACTAAATGTTGTAATTTCGCCTTACGCGACTTGTTTTTATTGCATGTGACAAATCCGAATTTAGAAAATGTCTATCCTGTGGCAAATTCTTAATTTTAGTTGTCATTTCCCTTTTTATTTGTTGCTCAGTCACTGCGAAAAACAACGTTGCACGTCGACGTCCGACGTTTAAAAGTGCAATTTGCGCACGTCCTAAAGTATTGCTCGACTACATTGGTGCAAAAATAATCCTGAATTTTGCTCATATTAACTTAAAACAAGAGGCGAAGCCTTCAAGGCTCACGTAAGAAATCGACAAACAGTAACACAAACTCAATCACTCCGTCACACATACACACATACACACACACACACACACACACACACACACACACACACACACACACACACACACACACACACACACACACACACACACAGTAAGCATAGGTGACACTGTGCAAGAAAGCGAGACACTAGATCTAGATCTGTCTGTCTGCATGTAGCCTACTTACAGGGACACGACTGCCAACTAGTCTCGGCCCGCTCAAAATAACAATGACCGAGACTTTCAGTAATTCCTTCGCGTGACGTCTAACCCTCTTACGTCATAATGTGACGTCTTCAAATGACGTAATGTTAAAGTTTCTACCACAGACATACACACGCACGCACACACGCACGCACAGACAGACAAAGTTACGATCGCATAGGCTACACTTACGTGAGCCAATAAAAAGGGTTTAGAAGTGCAAGTTACAATAAAACAAAATCTGCTACAACGCATGCAATAATATTTACACCATAAACTAGGATTATACAAATTGTATGTTCACCAACAACAAACACAAAACTGCTTCAAAAATCTAAATTTAAAAGAAAAATGCACGAAGGAACACAACAAGAAAGGCTAATGTGTGGAACGTTTCTCTTTTAGGAGGTTCATCAAAACATGCAGTTGACGGCAGCCCACTGTTGTGACCTTTAATCTTTTTTGTAACGTAAGGTGGAAATTATACCTGCGCGGAGTCAGCGGCGCTGCATGCTGCCATAGGGATTATGACGAGCACTTGGCGAGTTTTCTTTTCACGCAACGTGTAGTGGGCTGGGGAAAAAAGAATTACTTCAATAATCTGCAGTGCGTCGTCTGTGCCGCTGACTGCGCAGGTATAATTTGCCCCTAAGCGGTCTGTTGATTCGGATTTGTTTTTGAACAAAAAAACAATGTCTTTCTTTTTAACAGTTGTCCACAGCAACATTTTACATCCTTTCTGTGTACACGCGTTTGGTATATTGATTAAAAAAAAAATGTTAAAACACTCCGGAACTGAAATGGACTTAACTAAATGATAGCTTTGTTTTCAGACAGGATGGTTTCCGGCCGACCTCCCTTTCAGCTCCTAACCTTTCAAGTCTGACATTTAAGTATCGTTCTGAGCGAAACATCTTCCTTTCGAGTTATTTGACTGCAATACTGTTGTAAGATATAACTCGATATCCATATCTTTTCAGGATGGAATGAACGCTGCGTGAGGGTGTTATTTACTTATCGTGAGATTTTTTTCTCTGCGATGTAACCCCAGTAGTAATGATATAATAATTAATGTAATACGTGTCTGTATGCAGACATGGACTGTGTGCAAGGTTGAATTTCAATTCTCCTGCACGGGTTAATACAGATTAATGTATCACTCTCAATGACATGTCTCACCTCTGCGATGTATATACCTCTACTGATATGTTTTATATGTGTCTGTCTGCAGGACTAGACAGACGGCTCCATTAATTTTTCGTTCCGTGAAACGTTTTCCCCTTGCAATGGTGACTCCACTGTGACTAGAATCTTGGCAACTGTTTGTTTGCATTACTGGACAGCATGCCAAATTGATTTTCACTCTTTCGATATATAACTCTACGGTGTAATATGTTTGAAATCTGCTTTGTGCAGTACTGTAAAGTTTGCCAGGTTCATTTTCACTGTGCGTTATATCACTTTATACAACTCCTGTAATGCAACCGAAGAGTGGATTAAATCTAGTTGATTATTTTTAGACAAGTGGGAAATTAGAACGAACTACTTTACACCCAAAAATCACACGTGGATTATTCGAAGTTTGAATAAAGAAGGCTAAAAAATAATCAATACTAGAATTTATTTTTAGAACATGACATCATTTCAAACCTAGACGAATGGACCCTGTTGCGGAAGAATACCGTAACGTTGACTCAAACTGTAACAACAATGGCTGCTGCGAGCGACAGTTTTGATCTGAATGTTGATTTCAATGATTGGGATTTCACCGAATTAACTCCAGTGGAATCAAGGGACATTTATGATGACCCGGCTGCTGCACCGGTGTAACACGAGAAAATTACTCCCACGAGATTTTTACTCCGGAGTAAACATTTCGTACGAAATACGTACTCCCTTTACGAAAAAAGCACTCCCCCATTGCACGAGAAAATTACTCCCCAAGACAGGTGAGTTCCGAGTAAACATTTCGTACAAAAATGTTACTCCCCTGACGAATAAATAACGAATAAATTACTTCACCCCAACACGAGCAATTTAACTTCCCATGCCAGGTGTACGAAATTTTTACTCCCTTGTCCCCTGTTAGTCTTGGTGGTGGAAGGCGTGGAAGGAGGGTAGCGCGACATTCGTGTGCGCGAGATCACTTATTGGCATTATCCCTTCGCCCGCATCCCATTTTTGCGTACGAGATTTTTACTGGAAGTAAAAACAAGTCGCGTAAGGCGAAATTACTACATTTAGTCAAGCTGTGGAACTCACAGAATGAAACTGAACGTAGTCCGCCGCTAGTGCAAAAGGCAGTGAAAGTGACGAGCCTGTTTGGCGCGGTAGCGATTGCGCTGTGCTTCATAGCACGCTTTACTGTACCTCTCTTCGTTTTAACTTTCTGAGCGTGTTTTTAATCCAAACATATCATATCTATATGTTTTTGGAATCAGGAACCGACAAGGAATAAGATGAAATAGTTTTTGAATCGATTTCGGAAATTTAATTTTGATCATAATTTTTATATTTTTAATTTTCAGAGCTTGTTTTTAATCCAAATATAACATATCTATATATTTTTGGAATCAGAAAATGACGAAGAATAAGATGAAATTGTTTTTGGATCGTTTAATAAAAAAAATAATTTTAATTACAAGTTTCCGATTTTTAATGACCAAACTCACTCATTAGTTTTTAAGCCACCAAGCTGAAATGCAATACCAAACCCCGGCCTTCGTCGAAGATTGCTTTGCCAAAATTTCAATCAATTTAATTGAAAAATGAGGGTGTGACAGTGCCGCCTCAACTTTTACAAAAAGCCGGATATGACGTCATCAAAGGTATTTATCGAAAAAATGAAAAAAACGTCCGGGGATATCATACCCAGGAACTCTCATGTCAAATTTCATAAAGATCGGCCCAGTAGTTTAGTCTGAATCGCTCTTCACACACAGATAGACAGACAGACACACAGTGACATACACCACGACCCTCGTCTCGATTCCCCCCTCTATGTTAAAACATTTAGTCAAAACTTGACTAAATGTAACAAGTCGCGTAAGGCGAAAATACAATATTTAGTCAAGTAGCTGTCGAACTCACAGAATGAAACTGAACGCAACGCAACGCAGCAAGACCGTATACTCGTAGCATCGTCACTCCACCGCCCGTGGCAAAGGCAGTGCCCGTGGAATTGACAAGAAGAGCGGGGTATTCGTTGCGCTGAGAAGGATAGCACGCTTTTCTGTACCTCTCTTCGTTTTAACTTTCTGAGCGTGTTTTTAATCCAAACATATCATATCTATATGTTTTTGGAATCAGGAACCAACAAGGAATAAGATGAAAGTGTTTTTAAATTGATTTCGAAAAAAATAATTTGATAATAATTTTTATATATTTAATTTTCAGAGCTTGTTTTTAATCCGAATATAACATATTTATATGTTTTTGGAATCAGCAAATGATGGAGAATAAGATAAACGTAAATTTGGATCGTTTTATAAATTTTTATTTTTTTGTACAATTTTCAGATTTTTAATGACCAAAGTCATTAATTAATTTTTAAGCCACCAAGCTGAAATGCAATACCGAAGTCGGGGCTTCGTCGAAGATTACTTGACCAAAATTTCAACCAATTTGGTTGAAAAATGAGGGCGTGACAGTGCCGCCTCAACTTTCACGAAAAGCCGGATATGACGTCATCAAAGACATTTATCAAAAAAATGAAAAAAATGTTCGGGGATTTCATACCCAGGAACTCTCATGTCAAATTTCATAAAGATCGGTCCAGTAGTTTAGTCTGAATCGCTCTACACACACACACACACACACACACACACACAGACACACGCACATACACCACGACCCTCGTTTCGATTCCCCCTCGATGTTAAAATATTTAGTCAAAACTTGACTAAATATAAAAATGGGGAGTAACAATTTCGTGGAGGGAGTAATTTTTTCGTGCCTTGGGGAGTTCTTTTCTCGTACGAAAAGTGTACTCGGAGTAAGAATTTCGTACGAAATATTTACTCCGGAGTAAATTTTTCGTGGAGTAAAAATTTCGTGTAGCACCGGCACACAAAAAACGGCGATTCAGCGCGGTATCTGACAGTGTACTAGAGTTGTGCGCCTTGAATCACTGTCTGTCTCGATCGCTCTCTCTCACACACAAATGTCCCTTGATTCCACTGGAGTTAATTCGGTGAAATCCCAATCATTGAAATCGAAATTCAGATCAAATCGTTAGCTAAACGTGAGTTCGACTTTTAATACCCTCACAAGTAAAGTTTGTGTCAGAATCGAGGGGACTATTTGAATGACGCGCATTTGACACCCTGAGTGATTAGGCTGAAATGAAATTGCCTACAAAATGTCGTCTGCATGACTGCATGTTCGACCCGTGTTGTTCGTTGTGTAAATAACTTAAACAATGACGACAACTCGTTGATTACTGGAAAATAAACCCTCGTGGGTATTTGCAGCCGCTTGGTAATTCACTCGTGTGACTCGGGCGGGGATGTAGCTCAGTCGGTAGCGCGCTGAATTTGTATCCAGTTGGCCGCTGTCAGCGTGAGTTCGTCCCCACGTTCGGCGAGAGATTTATTTCTCAGAGTCAACTTTGTGTGCAGACTCTCCTCGGTGTCCGAACACCCCCGTGTGTACACGCAAGCACAAGACCAAGTGCGGACGAAAAAGATCCTGTAATCCATGTCAGATTTCGGTGGGTTATAGAAACACGATAATACCCAGCATGCTTCCTCCGAAAGCGGCGTATGGCTGCCTAAATGGCGGGGTAAAAACGGTCATACACGTAAAAGCCGTGGGAGTTTCAGCCCATGAACGAACAAACTGGTGTGACTCGTGTGCTCTGCACACTCGTGAATTACCAAGCAGCTGCAAATACCCACTCGTGGTTTATTTTCCAGTAATCAACTCGTGGTCATTGTTTAAGCTCTATATACTAACGGTGTGGTATGTTTTATATTATACCTGTGTGCAGTACTGGACAGCTATGCCAGATTGATTTTCGCTCTGCGATGTATAACTCTGCGGTGTGGTACTGCACAGTTTGCCAGGTTTATTCTCACTGTGCGGTATATCACTATAATTATACTAACGGTGTGATATATTTTATATCTGCCTGTGTGCAGTACTGGACAGCATGCCAGGGCTGAACAGTCGCAAGCCCTGGGTGATCCTGTGGCACTCATACCGCCGTGCCTGTCTCTGTGGGGACGGCTGTGACCGGGCCCTTTCAAGAGAAGGTAGGAGAACATGCGACCCAGACAGAGTTGTTGTTGTTGGTGGTGGTGGTGGTGGTGGTGGTGGTAATACTATTTTCAGCACTGCCGTTGTTGGTAGTGGTGATTTCGCCGCATACACTGCTTCTTTTTAGCCATGTACCTGGTTTCTGTCCCTCTTTAGGGCGAGGGTCAGATGTAAAAAAAAATAAGCAGTTCACTGCTTAGTCTATTACCCTCGTTAAATAAAGGATTGTCGAACATTTATTTTTGCGTAAAAACCGGGTTTATTTGTGTCGTTGGTAGATCGGTGTCTCTATATATAAAATAAGAATGGCAGTGCTTACTAATGTGTAAAAAGTATGTTTCAAGTAACATGGTCATTTGTCACTATATTTCGTTACATGCATTATGTTTTTCAGTTGTTATTTTTTTCTTCAGTTAATTATTAACGATAAATGTAATTTCATCTGCGCTTTTATTTCGACCTACTATATCCACACCAAACATAACCATAAGAAATGAAAAATGGAAATGACTGACTGTATCGTCCTCTCTTTCAGAATCTATAGTCTCCAGTTGCTCGAGCAAGAACGGAAGAGGGCCTGTGCGCAGCAACCTTCTGCGCAGGGCCAAGCGAAAGTCGCTAAGGATGTCGGTCGTGATCGTCCTCGCCTTCATCGTGTGTTGGTCTCCGTATTACATCATCTTCACCGTCTGCGTGACCTTCTTGGACTGGAAGGAGATCGACCCCAAGACCCTGTTGTGGTTCTCCTTCATCGGCCTTTCCAACTCTATGCTCAACCCCATCATCTACGGGGCGTTCCAGCTTTGCAAGGTGCATAGACACAGGTTTGTTTCACACGCTGCTTGTAGGTTTACCCCCTTCCTCTGTTGTGCGTGTGTAGAAGTAGAAGTACGTAGTAATGTTGTGTTTGTATACGTGTTTGTGTGTGTACATGCATGTGTGGTAAAGGAGATTGTGGGTCGGTTTCGCGTGTAAATCCGGGACTCGGGATGGTTTCTTGTTTGTTAAATGGCGTCTTGAGTGAAGAGTTGCCAGTCGTTAGTACAGTGGATGGAAAGTTGTTTTCAGGTCGATATTTTTGTAAAGATCGTTGTAACCTTCTTGTCGAAGGAACGTATGCTAAAATACGGTAGTAAGTGTGCACCTAACAATATAGAATTTTTACAGTTGCAAAAATAGAATATGTAGCCGAATAGAAAGAAAAACAAGTCGCGTAAGGCGAAATTACTACATTTAGTCAAGCTGTCGAACTCACGGGATGAAACTGAACGCACTGTATTTTTTCACCAAGACAGTACAGCTTCGTCAATCCCCGCGTGAAGGAAATCGCTCACCTCCCACGTGCAAAACGTAGTGATATTGACACGCCAGATTAGCGCGGTAGCGTATTGTGCTAAGCAAGAAAGCGCGCTTTTCTGTATTCTTGTTAACTTTCTGAGCTTGTTTTGAATACAACCTATCATATCTATATGTTTTTGGAATCAGGAAATGATAAAGAATAAGATGAAATCATTTTTGGATCGATTTCTTCAATTCTAATCGTAAGATTAATTAATTTATTTTCGTTAATTGTGATCACATTTTAAGAGTAAACGTGTCATATATATATATATATATATGTATATGAGACAGTGACAAAAGGTCAGGTGTCATGTCTACTGTCCCGAATGACACACGATTGCTGACATTTCACCATTGCCAAAAGAATAAACAAATAAGAAATAGGTAGAAAATGAATGTGAAAACTGACTTTGATTGTTGATCAGTATTTTCTATACCACTAACAAATATCTACTTACACATAGCTGTTTGGCAAATGTATGTTGCATGGGACACACTGACATAAAAGTGGAAGATGTTTTTCCCTCTAGAGAAACTACATATCATGTTACACTTTTTGTGCTCTTCCATTCCAGTTGGCAATCAATTGTTAACGCATGTTATTAGAAAAAATAGAACGAAAACAGATTAGATAGAATGAAAAATGTACTGGTGATGTCATTTGGGACATACTGACATGAAAACGTCACCTTTTGTCATTGTCTCATATATATTTAGATTCAGAATGTGATGAAGAATACGATGCAATCAATTTAAAATCTGTTTGCGAAAAATCGATTTTAATGACAAATTTAATTAGCAAACTCATTAATTAATTTTTAAGCCTTTAAGCTGAAATGCAATACCAAATTCCGGGCTTTGTCGAAGATTACTTGACCAAACTTTCAACCAATTTGGTTGAAAAATGAGAGCGTGACAGTGCCGCCTCAACTTTCACGAAAAGCCGGATATGACGTCATCAAAGACATTTATCAAAAAAACGAAAAATATATCTGGAGATACCATACTCAGGATCTCTCATGTTAAAGGCAGAGTAACCCTCCCGTAAACAGTCACAGATACGGTCAGGCTTTTACACACAGTACAAACACCCTTTCATTTAAACACTCACCAATTGAGAACATCCTAGGTGCCCTCCGTAAAGAGCGAACAATTTTCAAAGAATTTATTTTTGCGTGGTTTATCTTACCCCTGAGCCATCGTGAACCCGTGTGATCCAGTTTTCCCCCTTTTCACAATGCAGTCGTCATAGTTAGTCATTTGAATGCGACTCGACGTGAGCTTATCTACAATAGCACGTTTTTTATGCACGAAACAACGGCTGTGGTTCACAAGAACTCTAGCGATGGCTTTTGACTGTTGAGAGGAACGGCGATTTGCACTGATAAACCGGGCCGTCGTCTGCTACGACCCTTGCGTGACCCTGCTTCCGGGCTTTTCTTTTTTTAAACTTTCACAACTTCGAATTGTTCTGATCTTGTCTTGATGAAAAACGAATTCTTTTATGATTAAAGAATGTTTGTGTAACAAGCTGTCAATTTATCATTTAGATTTTAAAAGTTAGGTCTAGCGCAAAAACGAGGCGCCATTGTTCTTCAGGGCCAAGTCCACGAAAATAAATTCTTGGAAAATGTCTCACGCTCGACAGAAAGCAGCCAGGATGTTCCCGTTCGGTGAGCGTTCAAATGGAAGTATGCTTGTACTGTATTTAGACGTTCGGGGAGCTCTGTGATGGTTTACGGGAGGCTTACTGTGCCTTTAAGTTTCATGAAGATCGATCCAGTAGTTTTCTCTGAATCGCTCTACACACACACACACACACACACACACATACACCACACCCTCGTCTCGATTCCCCCCTCTACGTTAAAACATTTAGTCAAAACTTGACTAAATGTAAAAACCAGCCTTGCAAAACTGGATTTATTTTATCTATTTTGGGTATGTAGTGTACATGATTTTTTTCTCTCTCGTCCGGCATGCACCTATACAAGAGTACAGGTACACACACTGCCGATTACTGGTCATGACAGCCCAGAAGAATGCATTCGCGTTTCGTGATTTTCCCCGGAGGTTACCGTCCAAGTTGATTGATAGCACATTTCCGATCGAGAGTCCGGTCAATTATTCTGTTTGTCTGGCAGCTGTGTCTTACCCTTTGTCTGTCTCAAACTCAGTCCGTGTATGTGTCTTTATATATGTCTCTGTCTTGCTGACTGTTTTGCTGTCTCTATCTTTTCTCCTGTCTGTACAAGAATAGATTGCTGATGCTTCATGCAAACGATCCACTGACTTCTTAATCAGCGTATGCCCAATGCGTTGGAGGGGTTTAAGTTGTCATCGTCCCTTCAATTTTCTTGTTATCCCATCGAAAGGCTCTAAGGATGAGTGCGGTATGCGAGGGAACCCGTCGTGTCACCCCTTCGGCTTTAATTGCTTTCACTGCGTTCCTTCTTGTGTCATCATGTTCTTGAAGAGGTGCTTAGTAGAGTGTTTGAATGCAGCTTTAATGAAAACGAATATAATATTCTTGTTATCGTATTTTTTCAAAGCTAGCCAGAGGGATAGTGAAGAGTAGTGTGTGTGTGTGTGTGTGTGTGTGTGTGTGTGTGTGTGTGTGTGTGTGTGTGTGTGTGTGTGTGTGTGTGTGTGTGTGTGTGTGTGTGTGTACATGTCAGAGTTGGAGACTGAGAGCCAGAGATGGGAACAGAGGCACCAGATCTTTTTCTTCACCCCTTCCTTCTCCCTCTTGTTCTTCTCCCTCTCCCTCTCCCTCTCTCTCTCTCTCTCTCTCTCTCTCTCTCTCTCTCTCTCTCTCTCTCTCTCTCTCTCTCTCTCTCTCTCTCTCTCTCTCTTTTCTTCTTTGTTTCAATTTCAACTTTGTGTAACAGTCTCATTTTCTCATATAAAGAGAGAAAGAGACAGAAAGACACAGGAACTCCTTAGCGAAATATGACAGTAAAACGGCGCGTTTGAAGTTTCCCCATGTCCTCCTGTCAGAACTCACAATTCGCGAGAGGACTTTAATTCTATGTTCTTAAAGGTTTTTGTTCTGTCTTTTTTTTTCTCCTTATTTTCCTTTTTTTTTTATAAAAAAAAGTTGCAGAGATTTGTTTCTACTTATTCTTTTTACTCTTTTTTTTCTGTCTCATACAAAATGAATGTCCATTCCCAGATGGAGAGACAGACAGACAGACAGACAGAGACTGAAAAACACAGCTCTAGACAGCGAGAAATAGAAAGAGCGAGCACCCGACGACTTTAGCACTCTTGTCAAATACGCGAAAAAGTAGTAGGAATCGACTTGGTAGCGTAGAGGAAGGCAGTAGAAGGTAGTACTTCCAGCTCGTTTCGCGAACATTACCTCAGGGTGCGGTAGGTGCGTTTCCACTCGTAAACAACGCTCCTTCCAAAGTCAACGAGCAAGTTCGGCTTGAAGATGAGGTCGGAGAAACAAATTAACCTGCTTCGTTCAACGGGATTTGCGACGTGATCGACGTCTCGCTACGCCAATCGGCCGGTCGTAACCTTCAACCGATGCCCATACCACAGGGTGATGGCGTGCATTGTCTTTGGAGCAGAAAACAAGGGAGAAGGTGTTAGCTCTCTGCTCCCTCACGAACTGAACTCATCAAAAACCTGGAGCTAATTGAGTTTCATGAGGTTTTTAGACTTAGTGGTTTGCAGAAAGCCAAACGTCCCTGCGAAATATATGCGATTTTCGGAAATACCTCCATCGGGTTTGTATGGGTTGTGAAAGAGTGAATACCCTTGCTTTTCCTCGGGCAAATATGTTATTCTTGGCCTTCCGACTTTGGCTTAAAGCACTGAGATCGCAACGTTGATATACGGTTGTTGTTTGTCGATCATCGTTAGCTTCAAGCAAAAACGTTTCTGGCCGTAATTGACAGCTAGCCCTGGTTTGCAGCCTGAACCTTTCAAAGGAGGAAATTGCAAGGACAAAAACCAACTAGAATGTCCTTTACTGTCATACTTCTTGAAATGGATTTTTGACCTGTTGCCAAACTTGAGGACAATTTGCCAAGTCTGAAATAAGAAGTGTTTTCAGTGTCGGAATTGTGTTTATCCCACATACGTGAGAGAGACCACTCATTACATAACAATATCGTTCAAACCACACGTGTGTATAATTATCATGTAAATGAGGTCATGTCAAGCAAGTCTGGCAGGGACCTGTTATTTCAATGCTTGTGGTGCCAAAGTCACCGAGACAAACGTCATTATGGACAAACATTTGCGCTCGCTAATTCCCCTCGATGAATTTTTAGAACTAACACGTACGTCATGCTACACTTTCTAGAGTGACGTTTCTTTGCTTTGACGTAAGAGATTGCACGAAGCTATGGAAGAGATCGAGGTTTCAAAAGAATCGTCTTCTCGACTGCGGGACGTTTTAAGTAAAATACACGTAAGTACAGTATGTAGGATAAACAGAATACTACATGGCTTGCTGTGTCGTACCATATTTACACTCGTTGCTTTTTCAAATAGTGAACAGCTCGCTTTCGCTCGCAGGTCAATATTTAAAAAATCCCAAAAAATCGTGTAAATCTGGTACGACACCGCAAGCCATGTAGTATTCTCTATGTGTACAATACATTTTAGCGTTTACATTTCAAAACCTTTAACCTGCCATAAAGTCTTTTAAACAATGTTTGTTGTTGTTGTTTTGTTCGTGGCTGACTTTCCACCGAACCGCAAGTTCAGACTTGCTTCGGGGTTAAGCGGGTTTCTCCTATGCATTCGTGATCGCATAAATCCGTTTCGAAAATTTATCGGGGGTAAGCAAAGTCTTTGACTTAGTTTACAAAAGCTGATGTAACTGCTTCAAAATGCATGCAGAATAAAGTACATTCTAATTAGGTACACGTACATCAAACAGAATCGCAAATCAAACCATTCTCAGTACTTGTGCAGTCAAAATCTGGAAGAGGTTGTTGGTTTGTGTTTTATTGAAGGAGCATGCGGGCCAAACATTAGTGCATGAATATGTGTATCATTGTTGATGATGACATCGAAGTGGCAACAACACACACACACACACACACACACACACACACACACACACACACACACACACACACACACATACACGCACACACAGGTACACACGCACACACATAATCGCATATACACACACACACACACACACACACATAGACACACACACATTCTCTCTCTCTCTCTCTCTCTCTCTCTCTCTCTCTCTCTCTCTCTCTCTCTCTCTCTCTCTCTCTCTCGTTCACTCGGAGCCTTACCTGTTTGACTCATTTAATTTGTAGATTTTTTAAACAAATACATATCCGTATACTGTTTCTGCATGTAGAACTTTTATTTGCATGGTAGTTAGCTTTCCCTTTTGTTGCCTTTAGAATAGTGTAGAATCGATGTAGCTTCATTCCATAGTTTCAAAGCGCATGCGCTTCAAATGCAGTCGGTATTTGAGACTACTGCATGTATTTTAACAGCTAATTATGTGTATACTTGTTTTCATCATTCTTGAATTACAAACTCGTGATGCCTCGGTTGTCTGTCTGTCTGTCTGTCTTTCTGTATTTCTGTCTCTGTCTCTCTGTCTCTCTGTCTCTCTGTCTCTCTCTCTCTCTCTCTCTCTCTCTCTCTCTCTCTCTCTCTATCTCTCTCTCTCTCATTTCCTTTATTTTGTCATCATATTTCGAGGGTTTTCGTTATCTGTGTTAGTTTACTTGCTTTGCATGTCTATGTATTCGTTGCATTTTTATCAGTGCACGTTTCAATGTGTGTAATGCATTAGGTTTTGTTATTGCGTCTGTATGTAAGTCTGTGTCTACCTGTGTGTATGTCTTGGTGTGTCTGTGTGTCTGTATGATTCAAATTCCATTTCAACTTCCTGACTGTCCTTCAAAAGCAGGTTTGGAATAACTGCAGTCAGACCTCCGATATCATGTGTCTTTCTTTAGTTGTACACCCTTTTACCTCATAAACTATTGGATAAGGATAAGGATAAGATTTTATATAGTCCATGAGGGTAACCTCAACCTCACAGAAATTCGGGCTGCTTTCTCCCTGGGGAAAGCGAGCTGCCATACAGTATACGGCGCTACCCATTTTTTTTTTTTTTCCCTGCATGCGTGTATTCATGTTTCCAAGCCCTGAGACTTAATGCCGTGTGAGATGGAATTTTTTACACTTTATTCCAAGTCACACGGGTATTTGGTGGACATTTTTATCTATGCCTATACAATTTTGCCAGGAAAGACCCTTTTGTCAATCGTGGGATCTTTAACGTGCACACCCCAATGTAGTGTACACGTAGGGACCTCGGTTTTTCGTCTCATCCGAAAGACTAGCACTTGAACCCACCACCTAGGTTAGGAAAGGGGGGAGAAAATTGCGGCCTGACCCAGGCCTGAACACGCAACCTCTCGCTTCCGAGCGCAAGTGCGTTACCACTCGGCCACCCAGTCCATTGGGCAAGGTCCTTACTTGCTCTAACCACCTCAAGGCCACTTTGCCTATTATTCTTCAGTTTGTTTGCACTTTTCTGAGAGTAGGGGATGTGTGGGAGGAGGGGAGGGGATTGCGGGGGGGGGGGGGGGGTGCGTACACCCTTTTACCTCCTAAACTTTAGGGCAAGATTCTTACTTACTCTAACCATCTCAAGGCCACTTTGCCTATTATTCTTCAGTTTGCTATTTCAACTCGACGCTTTAAAAAAAAATATATCACTTTGTTATGAAGCTAATTTGTTGACTTTTCTGGGATTAGGGGATGTGTGGGAGGCGGGGAGGGGGTTGAGGGGGGGGGAGGTTGCGTAGAAAAAATAAGTGTCGTCGAATATCCCTCGGCTGTCTGAAAGATTGATTTAGGATTGTCAAGGCTAAGCATCTAATAATGGCACCGATTCCCCTCGAATACAAAGGGGTTCATAAAACTCGTGCGCGATAAACAGTGATCTAAAGTGCAACTCTGTAATAGTTTGTTTGTTAGTTTGTTGGTTTGTTTGGTTCTTTCTTTCTTTCTTTCTTTCTTTTCTTCTTTTTTATTAAGTACATACTAATACACTTGGAATTTCTTCTTTTTTTCTTTTTTTTGCAAATTGTAAGTGGTGTCTTTTGAGAGAATGAATTAATAAAACAAATCCCACTCAGCACAGTAAGCTGTCAGGTTGTTTATGTGTGCTGTTTCTAATGCTACTCTTACACTGTGCCGAATTGCCCTTGCGAATAGAATTTCCCAATAATTCCCAATGATCGGGACATGGTCGCAAGACATTCGTAAATGTGAAGATTTTCAAAATTGGGTTAAGCTTTTAATGACAGACACTTTTAGTAGTATTAATCACGGAGGGTGGATTTCAGAACCGTTTCCCTTCAAGTGTGGTATAAGACAAGGTTGTCCATTTTCACCCCTGGCCTTTATATTGGCTGTGGAAATACTTGCCATTAAAATAAGGAAAAGTGATATAACGGGTGTTGAAATACCCTCAAAGGTGGGTGAGGAGAGTGCCCTAAATATTAAACAGTTAGCAGACGATACAACAATATTTTTACAGAACAGTGGTGATGTTTTTAAAGTTAAAGATATAATAATAAAGTTTGCAAAGTTTTCAGGACTGACCCTGAATGTTAATAAAACCAAAATAATGAAAATTGGACAGCATTGTGGTCAGCAAAAGTTGCCCTTTGAGTGCTCAGAGAAGATTAAGATTTTAGGTTTATATTTCGCAAATAATGATAGAGCAATAAATGTTAAACAGAATTGGGTATTAAGAGTTCAGAAGATTAAGAAGTTGATTAAGATATGGAGTCGACGAGATTTAAGGATTCACGGTAAAATTGTAATAATCAAATGGTTTTTTTATTTCACAGTTAGTATTTGTGATGCAGACGATTGGATTGCCAGATCGAGTTTTGACAGAGTTAAATAGATTGTTTTATAAGTTTATTTGGCAGAGAAAGTGTTCGAATAAAAAAGCATTTGAACAAGTGAAAAGAAAAGTAATGAAGAAAGAAATAAGTGAAGGTGGGTTGAGAATGTTAAATGTGCACAGTATGCAAGAGTCTTTTTATTTACAATGGGTTGGACGTTTGTATGAAAAGAAGGGAGACAATTGGACGTTTATACTACTATGGTTTCTGGGACATGTTGTTTCAGGGTATGGTTGTTTTGATTTGAATGTTAAACCGAGTAAGGAATTGAATTTGACAATGATTGGAAGCCCATTTTGGCAGAGGGTAGTGTGGACACATTTGAGTTACAAGCTTAGGATGGAACATGATAAGATTGATGTAAACAGATTTTGTGGAGTAATGATTTGATTCGGTATAAAGGGAAAATGTTGTTTTATTTTTATTGGAAAAATGCTGGGATTGAAAGAGTAAGTGATTTGTTTATAGTGGAAGAAAAGAGATTGAAGTCAGCAGCAGAGGTATATATACAAATTGGAATGAATAATGCAAATATTTTATTGGATTATTGGGCATTAATAAACGCATTACCCAAAGTATGGATTAATTGGATTGAAAATAAACATATTATTGTCCAGATGGATAAGCAATTGTTTGATGGTAGCCTGTATATGATAAGAATAAGCCAAGTACGAAAAATGATATCAAAGAAAAGTGTAGATACTGCTGTAGAAAAACCTTGTGTATATAATTTTTGGTTGAGGAAGTTTGGTGTACAAGTAGATAAGGAAATTTGGACCCTTGACTATGTTTTCAAAGAAATGAGGTTAAGAGAATTGCAATGGAAAATTTTACATAACATATATCTAACAAATATTTTATTATGTAAGATGCAAGTCAGGGAGAATAACAGATGTTGTATATGTTGTACGGAAGTTGATTTTGTTGAACATTTTTTATGAGTGCATACCCGGTAAAGTTGTTTTGAACGAAGATAGAAAACTGGATAGAGGAAAAGGCTGGATTAAGGGTTAAGTTAAAGATGCAGGATATAATATTTGGCTATCAAGACACAAGTTGTAAAAAGATGAGAAATGTTTTAGAAATAACCATCAGAAATAGCTTTCCTCCACCAGTGGCTTCGCCTCCGGCTTCACAATTCTCTGGTTCTTTGTTGGATAGCTTCACTCCTGTATCTGAGCAGGTTGTTTTGAAGATCTTGAAGAACACAGTGCCAAAGTCTTGTGAGCTAGACCCCATCCCCACCAACTTGTTTCATGAAAACCTTGACCTTTTTCTTCCCATCATAACCAACATAATCAACTCTTCTCTCACTTCTGGCACTGAGTCAATGGACTTGAAAACTGCAGTAGTTAAATCTTTGATCAAGAAACCATCTCTGGATAAAAATCAGTTGAAAAACTATAGGCCTGTTTCCAACTTGCCATTCATTTCTAAAATTCTGGAAAAAGTAGTGCTTAGTCAGCTTCTCTCCCACCTTGAAACCAACAACCTCTGCAACCCTCTTCAGTCAGCGTATAGGGCTGGCCACAGCACCGAGACTGTTTTGCTTCGTGTTGTGAATGACATTCTTTCTGCTCTGGATAATGATGACCTATCAGTTCTGCTTCTCTTGGATAACTCAGCTGCGTTCGATACGATCGATCACTCTGTTCTGCTCTCTCGTCTCGAATCTGTTTTTGGCATTCACTCTACCGCTCTTCACTGGTTTACATATTCATACTTCTCTTCACATATCTACAGGGCCGTAGTCAGTATGTGTCTGTCAATAATCTCTCATCTCCTCCATCTCCTCTCTGTTTCGGCGTTCCCCAGGGATCAGTTCTAGGCCCAGTTTTATTTGTACTATACACCACTCCTCTCTCTGCCGTCATCAAGCAACACGCAGTCAATCACTACCTCTTTGCAGACGACACACAACTCCAACAAGCATGCACGCCTACAGAAATCCAAGTGGTGACGCACACTCTCCAAAACTGCACTTCAGATATTAAATCATGGATGACAAACAATATGCTCAAGTTAAATGATGACAAGACTGAATTTCTTCTTTTCTCTGGAGCAAAACGCAGTGAAACTGACGAGCCTGTTTAGCGCGGTAGTGTTTTCGCTGTGCTGCATAGCACGCTTTACTGCACCTCTCTTCGTTTGAACTTTCTGAGCGTGTTTTTAATTTATATGTTTTTGGAATCAGGAACCGACAAGGAATAAGATGGAATTGTTTTTAAATCGAGTTCGGAAATTTAATTTTAATCATAATTTTTATATTTTTAATTTTCAGAGCTTGTTTTTAATACGAATATAACATATTTATATGTTTTTGGAATCAGAAAATGATGAAGAATAAAACGAACGTAGTTTTGGATCGTTTTATAAACAAATTATTTTAATTACAATTTTCAGATTTTTAATTACCAAAGTCATTAAGTAATTTTTAAGCCACCAAGTTGAAATGCAATACCAAAGTCCGGCCTTCGTCGAAAATTGCTTGGCCAAAATTTCAATCAATTTGATTGAAAAATGCGGGTGTGACAGTGCCGCCTCAACTTTTACAAAAACCCGGATATGACGTCATAAAAGACATTGATCGAAAAAATGAAAAAACTATCTGGGGATATCATACCCAGGAACTCTCATGTAAAATTGCATAAAGATCGGTCCAGTAGTTTACTCTGAATCGCTCTACACAGACACACACACACACACACACACACACACACACACACACACACACACACACACACACACACACACACACACACACACACACACACACACACACACACACACACACACACGCATACACCACGACCCTCATCTCGATTCCCCCTCTATGTTAAAACATTTAGTCAAAACTTGACTAAAATTAATGTAAAAACGCTTTTGATGAAAGTGCTGGTTGCAGCTCTGGTTAAGAAAAATGTCAGGCAAACAAATTCAAGTGCACTACATCTTATTGGCACGTACCAGTCCCACTTCGTCTTGTGCTTTTTCGTCGTGAGCTCAGAACCCGTCTGACAAAACGTGTCAGGACAATTGCAACGGGGAATCTGTCGCAGCGCCGTGTATTTGAAAAAAGCGCATAGATTTGTGGTATGGCATCAGATGGGTGTGTGGTCGAGGGGTGTTGTTGATGTGTGTGTGTGTGTGTGTGTGTGTGTGTGTGTATGTGTGGATGTGTTGTGTGTGTGTGTGTGTCTGTCTGTCTGTGTGTGTGAGTGGGGTGTGGGGGGGGGGGTGGGGGGGGGGGGGGGGGTGAGTGTGAAAGTTAGACAAGGAAAACAGAATGATGTACTCTCCATGTTCAATTGTCATACAAACTGTTTTGCCTGTAAGACCACATTCGAAAAAAAAATATATATATATATATATACACGCACACACGTACTGCAAAACGTACATATTTGTTTTCTTCTCTCAATTTTTTTGGTTCGACTGTCAACGTCTAATCTACAAAAGTATGTAGCCGACAGAAGCAATTCCGTGAGAATAACAGTTGCTTCCATCAGCTAGTATTTTCTGAAAGAACTCAGGAATTCTTTGTATCTCCGCAGAGAAAGTTCCAAACTGAGATTTGAAGAAAAAAAAATTCTGTCCTAATGCATTGAATTAAGGAGGAAAGGAATCTCCGACTCCCCCCCCCCCCCCCCCCCCTCATTTTTTCAAGTTAATGTCAGTGGTGGCTAAATGGATTTAATTGATACAATTTTAAAACAGAAGTCGAAAGTAGGCAGCAATTTGGACAATAGGATATTGTTAAGAGTGGGTAATGATACAAATTGATGTAATGGGATGCATTTAATTGCAGTAAAATCCCCATCAGCAGAGTAGAATGTTACATGCACATCTGCATTTCTTTTGATCGGACATCAAAAGATATTTTACGACGGAGTACTTTTATTGTTGCCATTTTATTTTGTGTGTCTGTTACACACATATGTACACACACACACACACACACACTCGCGCGCACACAAGCACACATACACAAATTAACACACACACACACACACACACACACACACACACACACACACACACACACACACGTTTCTATTCATCTCACTCATACACACACCACTCATTCTTCTCCTCTCTTAAACATCTCTCTCTCTCTCTCTCTCTCTCTCTCTCTCTCTCTCTCTCTCTCTCTCTCTCTCTCTCTTTCTCTCTCTCTCTCTCTCTCTCTCGCTCTAATCTTCTCTGTATTTTATTCTGCCAATCGTCCTTCTCTTCGTCTACCTTGCTTTCCCTGTCCTTTCACCCTCCTCTAAATTATTCCTTCCTTGTCACAGCCTTCCATCTTCTTCGTCTTCCTCCATCGCCTTTTTCCCCTTCTCCTTTGTGTTTATTCCATTCCAAGTCTTCAATCTCATTCCATTTCTTAAGTTTTTTGGGGATATTTTTTTCCCTCAAGTATGTACACGTTTCTTAAGCAATTGCGAATCCGTTCATGGGCTCAGAAGAGTTGTGGGGTTTTTTTCAAATAAAAACAAGTTCACCACCTGCTCAGTCTTTTAAAAGCAATCAGTAAGGCTGTCAGGCAAACAGATTTTGGGTTTCTCGTTTCGGGTGTAAGATCAAAGTGTTAGTGTTATCTGTTTAAGAAATCTCACACTGCACATCGGTTGCATACATCACTCATTCTGCTGAGCACATATAAAGATGCTCTCTCTGTCTTTGTCTGCCTGTCAGTCTGTCTTTCTATGTGTCCCTCTCTGGCTCTGCCTCTCTGACTCCCGCTGTTTGTCTGTTTTGTTCTCTCTGTCCCTATTTCTATTTCCCTGTATCTCTATTTCTCTCTCTAATTCTCTGTCTCTGTCTTTGTGCACCCCCCCCCCCCCTCTCTCTCGCACTCTGTCTCTGTCTGTCTGTCTCTGTCTGTCTGTCTGTCTCTTTCTCTGTCTCTTTCTCTCTCTCTCTTTCTCTCTCTCTCTCTCTCTCTCTCTCTCTCTCTCTCTCTCTCTCTCTCTCTTTCTCTCTATATATACACACACACCCCGTAGCTGCATGTCCCTTTCATGAAACAGAGCAACGGGACAACAACACTGGATTCATAAACAAGTCAATGACGTTAGAACTCATGTTCCACCAGCAGAATAAAATGAAGGGCCACCACGAAGTGTCTTCTTTTTATATTTAGTCAAGTTTTGACTAAATATTTTAACATCGAGGGGGAATCGAAACAAGGGTCGTGGTGTATGTGCGTGCGTGAGTGTGTGTGTGCGTTTGTGTGTGTGTGTAGAGCGATTCAGACTAAACTACTGGACCGATCTTTATGAAATTTGACATGAGAGTTCCTGGGTATGAAATCCCCGAACGTTTTTTTCATTTTTTGATAAATGTCTTTGATGACGTCATATCCGGCTTTTCGTGAAAGTTGAGGCGGCACTGTCACGCCCTCATTTTTCAACCAAATTGGTTGAAATTTTGGTCAAGTAATCTTCGACGAAGCCCGGGGTTCGGTGTTACATTTCAGCTTGGAGGCTTAAAAATTAATTAATGACTTTGGTCATTAAAAATCTGAAAATTGTAAAAAAAAATAAAAATGTATAAAACGATCCAAATTTACGTTTATCTTATTCTCCATTATTTGCTGATTCCAAAAACATATAAATATGTTATATTCGGATTAAAAACAAGCTCTGAAAATTAAATATATAAAAATTATTATCAAATTTTTTTTTCGAAATCAATTTAAAAACACTTTCATCTTATTCCTTGTCGGTTCCTCATTCCAAAAATATATAGATATGATATGTTTGGATTAAAAACACGCTCAGAAAGTTAAAACGAAGAGAGGTACAGAAAAGCGTGCTATCCTTCTCAGCGCAACGAATACCCCGCTCTTCTTGTCAATTCCACGGGCACTGCCTTTGCCACGGGCGGTGGAGTGACGATGCTACGAGTATACGGTCTTGCTGCGTTGCGTTGCGTTCAGTTTCATTCTGTGAGTTCGACAGCTACTTGACTAAATATTGTATTTTCGCCTTACGCGACTTGTTGTTTTTGTTTTTTTTTTGCTTTTAATATTTTTTTTCCAATTTTTTTTATTCAATTAATAAAACACAAAATAACAAACATGGGAACTGTATTTTCTGTTTGCACACATACTCTCTCATTTACATGCGGTTCAGAAAAACTTTTACATTATACAAAAGGACTAAAAATAGTCATACGTGAAAAAAATATACGTGTCAACATGTGTAGCATCAAAATGATCATATGTCATCATATATTGATCTTTTTAAAAACAATATTCGCATCATAATGTATGGCTGTCTTTACCTTATATCAAAGAAAATAAGCAATAATTTGTTTTTAATTAATAAAACTTCAGACTAACGAAATCTCAAAACAACATGATTTCCAAAAATAATTTCCAGTGTTGATCGTGAATCGTTTTGGTTTTTTTAAATGCTTACGCACATCTTTGCGATTAAAATAATGTGATTAATCTTCTTCATATTTTTGCTGTTACTTTTTATACCAAAAAGCGCATATGTAACATTCAACCTAATTCTTTCGCCAATGTTTACTAAAATGTACATTTCAATATATTTCCAAAACCTGAGCACTGTTGGGCATTCAAAGAAAAAATGCTCCAATACATCAAGTTCATCCTTACAATATGTACAGTTTTTATCAGCCTTCACTTTCATTTTATACAATAACATATTAGTTGGATAAATGTTTTGCAATATTTTCCAATGCAGTACACGTAATAGAACTTCACTAGTGACAGTGGCTGCTAAGTTCCAATTCTTTTCGTCAATTTCAAATCCTAATTTTCTTCTCCAAAATCCTTCTGAACAGGGTGGGCTGTATTGTTTTCCTACCAGAATCTTTCGAATTTCTTTTACTGATTTAACTTTTTTTCCACAAAAGGTCGGAATGTCACAGACTGAACAATTTACATCGTTTATATCGACATTTCTTAAAAGGAGATGTACAGCTGCTGTTCGAACAACATTGTACTCAAGCAATCTATTAATTTTGCAGTGTAGCCAGTTCTTTCACACACTTCTTCATAGGAAGCAAAACGTCCATTCTCACACACATCGCTCACATACATTGTACCACTTTTAATCCAATCCGCAACCCATTTCACAAAATCAGTTCCAAAACCAAATTGTTCAAACATCTTCAACATAAACTCTTTGGAGATGCAATCAAATGCATGAAACAAGTCAATTGACACCATCAATCCAGGCTTATTATGTAAATCTGCATGTTCTAAAACATCATCAACTAATCGCAATAAGGTTGAGACACGTCTACCTTTTATATACCCAACTTGATCCTCACTCACAACATTCCCAACAACACCAGAGAGCCGAAGAGCTAAACATTTCGCTGATAACTTATAATCTGTATTGGTCAGTGAAATAGGTCTCCAATTCTTTAAATCATTTCTTGACAAATCCTTTCCTTTATGAATCAGTGTAATTGCCGCTTTACACTGTGAATTAGATAGAATTCCATTCTTAAAAGCAGAGTTAAAAGACGCAAGTATATACCTTTTTAGGCTCCTCCAAAAAAACTTATAAAACTCAACTGTTAATCCATCAATTTCAGGCGCAGAACCATTATTCATACGCTTTAGACCTGACAAAACTTCTCCTTCTACCACTTCCCCTTCACAACTGTCTTTCTGCTGATCATTTACTTTTAAAACCTTTGTTCCATCAAAAAAAGTGTCAATTTTCAAGCTCATGTTTCCCTCATCAATTTTCCGTTTATACATATCAGCAAAATACGTTTTTTGGACGAGAATAATATCTTCTTGCGTTGTAACAATTCGTCCGTTATCATCTTTTACACTTTCCATTATTTTTGCGTTTGCTTTCGCCTTTTCTAACCCAAGAAAAAACAAGTCGCGTAAGGCGAAAATACAACATTTAGTCAAGTAGCTGTCGAACTCACAGAATGAAACTGAACGCAATGCAACGCAGCAAGACCGTATACTCGTAGCATCGTCAGTCCACCGCTCACGGCAAAGACAGTGAAATTGACAAGAAGAGCGGGTTAGTAGTTGCGCTGGGAAGGATTGCAGGCTTTTCTGTACCTCTCTTTGTTTTAACTTTCTGAGCGTGTTTTTAATCCAAACATATCATATCAATATGTTTTTGGAATCAGGAACCGACAAGGAATAAGATGAAAGTGTTTTTAAATTGATTTCGACAATTTAATTTTGATAATAATTTTTATATATTTAATTTTCAGAGCTTGATTTTAATCCAAATATAACATATTTATATGTTTTTGGAATCCGCAAATGATGGAGAATAAGATGAACGTACATTTGGATCGTTTTATAAATTTTTATTTTTTTTTACAATTTTCTGATTTTTAATGACCAAAGTCATTAATTAATTTTTGAGCCACCAAGCTGAAATGCAATACCGAAGTCCGGGCTTTGTCGAAGACTACTTGACCAAAATTTCAACCAATTTGGTTGAAAAATGAGAGCGTGACAGTGCCGCCTCAACTTTCACGAAAAGCCGGATATGACGTTATCAAAGACATTTATCAAAAAAATGAAAAAAACGTTCGGGGATATCATACCCAGGAACTCTCATGTCAAATTTCATAAAGATCGGTCCAGTAGTTTGGTCTGAATCGCTCTACACACACACACGCACAGACAGACAGACACACACACACACATACACCACGACCCTCGTTTCGATTCCCCCTCTATGTTAAAACATTTAGTCAAAACTTGACTAAATGTAAAAAGGTGTGTTCCTTTCACCCTGCTCGATCCATTGAACTCTTGCACGCACCTGTGCTGCACGAGATTTACGCTGCTCTAACAGTTCTAACTGCAGCTTGACCTTCTGCCGTTTACCTTGCGTTTGAATACAGTCAGGGGAGATCCCAAGGGTTTTATCCAACTCATTTAATTCACCATACAGTTTTGCAACATCATTTTTAATTTCAAAACTTTTAAACTTACTAAAATTTTGATTCTCATTTTCAATCATTCCCAACCAAGTTGACAATCCTCTTCAACATCAAGTTGCAATGTGTCAAACATTTTGTTCATTTGATCAACAAAGCTCACATCATGCAACAGAGAATTATTAAATTTCCAATAACCCTCTCCTCTAACGACATCAGATAGTTTAATATGAATACTACAGCCTCTGTGGTCCGACGTCCACAGGGCTTCCAAAAAGAGGCAAGGGTACATTTAGGGTCTGCCGCCGAGCTGCTGTGGACGTTTTGCTTTTTGGGTCTCGTCTTGAGAAAAAAGGTACATTTGCCCGGCAAGGGGGAGGGGGTCTTGTGTTCCGGAAGCCCCACCTCGACCCTATAACCGGGCAAATGTACCCTGAATCCAGCCCTGCTATACTTGTGCGTATATATATGCACAGTGTTCATCTCTTTATCTTGACAGGAAAAAAATCTATGGAACACAGTACCAAGCCCATTTCTGATTTAACCTATAGCGCAAGTTATGGAATGGTCACCTCCTTCCTTGTGTGTGTGGTACTCAATGTAACGCGATCGCTTTGCCTGAGTCTACATTACAGTGTTCCTCCTCCTTAGGGGCAAATTACACCTGCGCAGAGTCGACGGCGTTGCATGCTGCGATAGGGATTATGACGAGTACTTGGCCTGTTTTCTTTTCACGCAACGTGTAGCGGGCTGGGGAAAAAAAGAATTACCTCAATAATCTGCGGTGCGTCGTCTGTGCCGCTGACTCTGCGCAGGTGTAATTTGCCCCTTAACTGCACAGACAAAAGAAGCACGTGAACCACAAGACCCAACCTGGTTTTATTCCACTATATATAGCGCAAGTTATTAGTGTGTCAAATCCTTCCGGATCTATGCGTGAGCCAATCACCCAGTGGGCAAAGTTCCAAGACTGGCACTACGTTTAAAGGTCTTACGATGGAATCCGTGTCGCATACTCCATCTTCCGGCCTCTACATCATGTTCTTCCCCCTTGCTGTTTTTCCTTCGAACGCAGGGCTTGTAATGCATGATAAAAAGCCAGGGTAGGCATAGACGGCAACATAGGGATGAAAAGAAAACGGTGTTTTAGGGGCCGGCCGAATGCAGAGGCGGTTCCAAGATAACAATCCGCAGAGCCAGATAGATCAAAATGCTCGCCTCACCCGACCCCGAAAAGAATTAAAGCAAAGACGAAAGACAAACAGCATGCAGTTTACAAGCTGTGAGGTAAAAACCTTGGAAAGTAGACACCAGATTTACTGAGCTATAGCCTAGACATGAGCCAAAAACGTTGTTAGAAATTGGAAAATGCACGATATCCCTCGCCTGCCTTGCCTCGCTCCTTTGGTTACGTAAGCAGACGTGTGAAGGCAAATAAATTGCTTTCGGGGGCACCTTTCAGAAGAATTCTTTGCGCGTCTTTAGCAAGTTAGCAGTCACTGTTAAAACTACGCTTTTGTAGTCTTTTTTTCTCAGAGTGGGGTGTTTAGGTGGGTTTTTTCCGTAAGAAACAAAGATTGATATAAGGGATAGCGTGTATTTCAAGGTTTCCTCCTTAAATGACCTATATTTTAAATGAATGTACTCTTCCAACACAACCTAAAACCATATGAAACCTTATTCCTCGCAGTAAAAGCCTACCACCTGAAAAATGTTAACACTAATTGTTTGAGTCAAAAAACGAAATGCCTGTTATTGGAACGTTTATAATGATAGACAGAACAAAACGTGTATTGACATCTCGACCTTGTGGTCTTTGATGGAAGGTAAGAGATACATATTAATGAGATAATTAATGACAAGAAAAACACTTTATAGCTTCCTTACATATTAATATATCTTCGACCGCAAGCGGGTGAGAATCTTAATCGCTTGGATCTCTCGAAATGTAACACTGAATCGTTTAAAATCTCTTGCGTTTCAGAGTCAAAACTTTTAAATCACGAACATTTAAAAATGCATTAGCGACGTCGTCTCTGCAGGGTAGGCTACACAATATCCTGAATCCTTTTAATCGGTTTATCGGCGATCTACAATGTGTGGGAAGTGCTTGTTCAAAGTTTTGGGGAGGGTAGCCTGGCTTGCAGACACAAGTAATTCGAGCATCAGAGGACACGTCATTAACCTCGAGTGACCTCGTCTCGTCCGTAATGACGTAGACGCTTCTGCATGGTGGCGCGGGCACACGCTTTTCGATTTTTTGTCAGAGCAAGGTTGTCAATGCAAATTGCCGCTCAGACAGGGCGTTGCTCGTTTCGGTTACGTTTTTCAAAGACCGAGCTCAACCTTTTGAAAGTCGTGACTGATTAGTTTAAAGGTGCCTGAAAACCCGCTCAAAGTGAATTATTGGTCTGGGCTGTTTGCTGCGAATTTGATATAAGCTATAGCAGTCGGTGAATGTCAAAGGAGTAAAACGCTGTCTAGGTCTGTGGGGGAAATGACCAGACACATCGTTCTTTTCATGTTCTCTTCTCTAAATTCTTGCAGTAAATTTGATTTTAGAGGTACCGTACCATTGAAGAAAACACTGCAGTGAATGGCTTAGACAGTTCCTTTTTGCTTAGATTTTCCCCTTGGATGGGACAAAACAGCTGCCACTCAGGGCAGACTTGTTTTTCAGTCTTTCGCTGAACTATAAAACCAGTTTGGCTGGGTTTTCAGCAAAACCGATCGAGTACAAGTACACTACCTTAGTTGTTGGTGTTGTATGTATGTAAATGTGCATGTCACAAGTAAAAGTAGGCCATTCGTTGATTTCAAACAGAAAAAAAAGATTTGTTTATGGAATGATCACTAGTAAACAAAACGAAACATTCACAAGTACGTCGACCTAATGGTCTTTGCAGCGGAAAGCACCCAACCAATAATGAGGCTAATGGAAGAATTATATAGCTAAGTAGGCGTTGACTTCTCTGTAACGCGAGAGTGCAACGGAATTGGGACAGGATTTGTGTTTATCAATGTTTGCTTCATCGTGATATTGATAGGCCTTGTTGTTATATCTCTAACAGCATCTGGTTACTGGTATCATTGAACAGAAGGCCATCCAGATTCCCTCCAGTTTGATTGCGAATTGTCGAACGATTCAGTTTCTTTCTAGTCCTGTACGCACATGTGCTCATACAAACGAAGTTTGGGTACATTTTACATAGTTTTAAAGGATAATAAGGCCCAGTAAACAGATGATTGGAATTGCTTTCGGCGCGTGGATTTTTGTCATTCACAATTCGTTTCCGACACGCAGCAGGTTCTGAACAATACATCAACATGGTGGTTTTTTTCATGAGGCGTGCATGGTCAGGAGATGGTCAACATAAAATGTCCCAACTCTTTTGTTTGGCTCTGCTTGCGGTTGACTGGTTGTTGCCAGTAGCGCAGTCTTTGGTGAAGGAAGGAAGCACACCTGAGCACGAGATAGCGGGTTTGGGGTGGAGGTGGTCTGGGGATGAAGATGAGAGAAGATGCATATTTCAAAAGTAGTGGGGGTTTTATGTGAAATGCGATGAACCTAAGCCCGACGTTTGTTTGTTCATGGTTGAACATGTACGTAACACGCAGGGATTTAGGAAGTTCATTTTACGAAATCATCTTCCAGCGGGTATGGTATTTGCTTGTTATGAATGTGGGTTAATTTGAGGAAGCCACACGGTAGCAAACCTAACTGGCAGTTAAATGCAAAGACGTTCATACAATTGCAAACTTGCACGCAACATTTGCTACACATTCACCCATTTCTGCTGCTGAAATGAAAACAAAAAGAAAATACTTTTTGCTTTGATGGATTTAATTGGTCCTAACATGTCGGTTTCTGGGGCAATTAGCTTTTTTCTCTGTATTAAGATGAAAGCGAACACAAATTCCCACCCGGCCACCCTGTGCCTCCTCGACCCCTGTTTTGTCTTCTATTTCAGTGTCATAATGACTTGAATGAGATAAAGAGTTCGAGCAGAATTAATTATGAATAAAGGGTGATTATAGTTCACTGGCTTTGATATTTATTTTAATAGAGAAAACAGACAAACTGCCTGCCTTTGAATCACGTTTTTCATCTTCTTCGCCAATTCAATCACCGTATTTCGAGTTTTGCGTCTCAACGGCATCATCATGTTTCTTTTGTTAAAGTAAACAGCTACATTCAGTTCTCATCGGATAATGCAATACCCCCTCCCCCACTCCCTCGCCTTTCCTATCCCCTGCTTCCTTCTTCTCTTTGTACTTAATCGTCCACTCCCACGTCTGCCAGTTAAAAAAGGATATTGTTTTTCTCTCTAAATTTAGCACTGGATAATTCTGCTCTTACAAGACGTCAATGATCTATTTTGTAAAACTACCAAGAAATCAGTAAGTTTTTCTATTTTTTTCCTTTTTTTCTGGTTTGTGTGTGGGTGGGGGTGGGGTGGGGGTTATTAAAGTAAACAGCTACATTCAGTAAACACATTACAAAACAAGACAAAACGAAAAAGGAAGTTAGTCCTTATTTGCATGGAGAGAGGAAAACAAACTACGTCCACCTACCCTCAGCAACCAACGCCCATTGATATTTATATTCTCCGTTGTTATAGAAAAGATAGGTGTGGGAAATGATAACTCTCCTTTTCGTTGTCCTCTTTCTCCTTCCAACCCTCCCCCCCCCCCCCCTCCATGCTACGATCCCCCGATCTTCAATTGTGCCAGAAGTATTGGCACTTACCACTCGCGTACGCAGTAGCACTTTGCCCCTCTCTGTTCATGTGCGAGGGCCAACTAAACAGTTTCGAGCCAGACGAGGAAGCAGTTGACTTGGGGACTGGGGACTTGGGGACTGTTCCACAGTGTCCCGTCGGACCCCCACACACTTGCTCCACCTGTGCCTGCGAGCTTCGATGCCCTTGCTGCAGAATTAAGCCTTTGTCTTGTAACCGTACGAAATCCTCAACGGCAGTCATGACGTCATTATTCGCTTCGTAGTGCTCTCCCCTTGATGCAAGCACTGCACAAACTGATGTTTAGTTTCAGGCTGAAAGCGATGTACCTACGTTTAATCAATAGATACAAATCGGGGGGCAAGGGGAGGGGGGGGGGGATCTGGATCTGCCTCAAACCAGCGTGAAATGTCGTGTGACATATTAATTCTGACGTGCTTCCATTCTGGGTGTCGTCGCGATATAACCTTCGTGGTTGAAAACGACGTTAAACACCAAATAAAGAAAGAAACATTCTGGGTGTTTTTTTTTATGTTTTGGGACCTATCTTACTCACACATTCTTCATGAACAGCTTTTTGTTCAGAATACTACAAATATTATCATGTGAGATGTCAAGTGTAGCAGCAGTGTTTGTCAGATCAGTGCCCGCTACTACATCACCAGTGCAAAGACAGCATCAACGGTTTCTATAGTTGTGACTGCATCGGTGGTCCTCCGCAGCGTTTGTCGTGTTTTAATGTATCTCTTTGCAAGCCTGAATTCTACCGACCACCTTTCTACTGTGGTGTATGAAGGAACGTTCTTACCATGCTTTGGTCATGTCATCATGGGTTTCCAGTTGACTTATTCCATTTCTTTGCAGATATTTAATCACTGCTCTTTTATTGGTATTCCCCTTTTTATGCAGAACTGTTGGGTAATACACTTTGAGAAGACAAGTCACACAAGCTAACTGTTAAAAATAGGTAACATTTTGCGCGAAGTCTGAATAAGAACCCTTCTTATGCATTGTCAAGTTTTGAATGTCTGAGTCAACTTCTTCCTGGTCGGGCCCGGAACTTCTCAGTTGACCCTCGTATACAGTTGCCCCCCAGAAACGACAAGCCATTTGTGCCTGTCAGAATTGCTGCCTCAATGACCATTATTGCAACGTCTACTTCGGGTAATAGACCCTCTTCGGTCTGGTTTTATTCCTTATAACGTCGGGGCAGAGCTTGGGGCGGCTTTGAGTAGTGTGAGATGTCATCGTCTTTCTGTTCCTCCTCCGGTCTTTCGGGTTGGAGATTTGTCGCTGAGGAGGATGGTCACTTTTGTCTGTTAATGTTGTTGTCGTTGTTGTTGTTTTTGTTGTTGTTGTTGTTTTTGTTGTTGTTGCTGGTTTTGCTGTTTCGATGTATTGTGATCTGTTCTCTTTTTGTTTGTTTGTTTGTTTGTTTGTTTGTTTGACATTGTTGAGTGTTTACTTTTTCGTGTGGTGGTGGTTTGTGATTGTTGTCTCATAGCTGTGATAGTAATCTGCTGCTTGGTTTATATTCATTCGTCTTCATTCGTAAAAATAACACAATCTCTCTCTCTCTCTCTCTCTCTCTCTCTCTCTCTCTCTCTCTCTCTCTCTCTCTCTCTCTCTCTCTCTCTCTCTTTTTTTTTTCTCTCTCTCCTATCCTAGTTCTCTCTCTCTCTCTCTCTCTCTCTCTCTCTCTCTCTCTCTCTCTCTCTCTTTTTTTTTTCTCTCTCTCCTATCCTAGTTCTCTCTCTCTCTCTCTCTCTCTCTCTCTCTCTCTCTCTCTCTCTCTCTCTCTCTCTCTCTCTCTCTCTCTCTCTCTCTCTCTCTCTCTCTCTTTCTTTCTCTCTCTCTCCCTCTCTCTCTGTTCGGTGTATCGGATCTTGCTGTGCACAGATGTAGGTATAGGGTACGGAGTGAGGAAGATTTGTTGTGTCGTCTGTGTAAATTGGCTGAAGAAAATGAAATACACTTTATGTTTTGCTGTCCTGCACTACGTGACCTAAGAGTATTATTGATAAAGCCAAAATATTATAATCATCCATGTATGTACCGATATACTTTGCTTATGTCTACTGGAAATGTCAGTCAAATATCCAAATTAGCACAATACATTTATCAGGGAATGAAAAGATTATGTCAAAGCAGCACCTCCCTAATATGGTCCTTCATGGTCGGCTGGGCGTTAAGCAAACAAATAAACAAACAAACTCTCTCTTTCTCTATCTCTCTCTCTCTTTCTCTCTCCCTCTCTCTCTCACTCTCTCTCTCTCTCTCTCTCTCTCTCTCTCTCTCTCTCTCTCTCTCTCTCTCTCTCTCTCTCTCTCTCTTAACTGTAAAACTTCGTCAAACGAGATTGTCAGGAGTGGTGTCCCTCAAGGGTCTGTATTAGGACCTATCTTGTTCTGTATTTATATAAATGACTTACCCCTTCATGTGTCCGATGAAAAAGTTAGATGTGAGTTCTTCGCGGATGACTCTTCTGTTCACACCAGTCAAAAATCTTTGGAATCCGTCAACTCTTCTCTTCAAACAAGTGTGGATGAAATCACTGAGTGGTGCGTTTCTAATGCAATGATCATTCATCCGATTAAAACAAAGAGTATGGTGATAACCACGAGACAAAAACACCAGTTAAGTCCTTTACTATTACAACTGTCAGTTGGTTCAACTCAAGTGCAGCAAGTTAAGGAACATAGACTATTAGGTGTTACCATTGATCAAGAGTTGAAATGGCAAACTCATTTGAGTAATATTTGCAAAGTAGTATCAAAGAATTTGTACCTGTTATCAAAATTAAGGCATTACGCCGATTCTGAAGCACTCAAAATGTTCTATTACGCCCACATAATGCCTCATATAAACTTCGCTTCGACACTTTGGGATAACTGCAGTGATGTTCATTTAAAAAGACTCAATTCCCTGCATCGCCGAGCTGCAAAACTTATTCTGCATGATTTGAATAGGTCCACGGATGAAAAGCTAAAGCTCCTAAATTTCCTCCCCTTGAAAGATCAGTTGACGTTAAACAAGGCTGTGTTCATGTATAAAATTCTAAATGACGACTGTCCTAAATATTTGCAATCACATTTCAAACATGCCACAAAAAGATATGGGTCCCAAAAAATCATCCCTCCTATACCTCGCATAGACCTCTACAAATCGAGCCTAGCCTTCTCGGGAGCTTTTCTCTGGAACTCCTTCCCCCAACAGATAAGAAATGCAACTTCAGTGAAATTGTTTAAGAGACAGTCCCGTTCACACATCATTCGTGAATGAAATGTCTTGTTCGATTGTTATTTTGTTGAACATTTTGTACTAGTGTTAACGGATGTGTAGCTCATCTGAGCAACTTAATTCTCAAAATGAAAGGCTTAACTATGTCAATGTAATTTTGTAATTTTTGAGTTCTCCTTATATAATTCCGTAACTGCATATAGTATTGCAATTCATACAATGTATTTCTATATCTTATATGATTGAATTTTTATTTGTTATGTTCGTCTGTCTTTATGTGTTGTATAAAGGACAGGTTGGAAGAATAGGCTTTGCCTAAAACCTTTATCCTTTTGTAATAAAGTTCTGAGTCTGAGTCTGAGTCTGAGTCTCTCTCTCTCTCTCTCTCTCTCTCTCTCTCTCTCTCTCTCTCTCTCTCTCTCTCTCTCTCTCTCTCTCTCTCTCTCTCTCTCTTTCGCATGACCATATCGGTTGAAGAGACGTTACAAATCCTCATCCTCCTCTTCGTCGTCATTTCTGATCGTCTTTGGCAGTCTTCAAGTTCAGACGCCGTCTTGTTAATGTCATGCTGGTCCCCAGTGATAAATCTGTCAGTACAATCAATTAAGCGGTCAAGATCCAACGAAAGTCAAGGACACTTCATGCCAGACGGCGCTTTTGAAGAGGTTTTTCCCCATTTTCCCTGATGACTTCAAGAAATAGAGGTTGGGGCGGGAAGTGAGAAGATCGAAGCAGTCAAATGCGCATGTCTTTTTGGTGCTGTTTGGGTTGTTCGGGAATGCGTGGAAAGGTCTTGTGTTGATTTTTGTAGTTTTTGGTGTGTGTGTGTGTGTGTGTGTGTGTGTGTGTGTGTGTGTGCGTGCGTGCGTGCGTGCGTGCGTGCGTGCGTGCGTGCGTGCTTGCTTGCGTGCGTGCGTGCTTGTGTCAGTATGTGTTGGGGGGGGGGGTTAGCTTGTGACTTGTGTGACCTTGTTTTCCTAGTTTGCTTCCTGGCTGATGTTGATATTCGCTAGATTTAAATTTCTTGCAAAAAAAACTCTTCACACCGACCGTCAACAGTACTGGCCAATAGTGGTCGTTGTAGTCAGGTGGTCACTATGGAAAAGTGAGCAATATCAATACAGACGGTCGTCGGGGGTTCTTCAGACTGGTCGTTGCGGGTGGGTGGTCACCAGGGCAAGTTCACCTGTGTGTATGTATACAAACTGATGAAGCGGTCGTGTTCTAACGAAAGTCAAGGATAATTCACAGCAGGTTTGGCATGCTATAGGCCACTTCATCAAAAAGTTCAAACATAAAAGAATTGATTTTGTGTATTCAAACCCAGTTCTTATCAAAACAAAGTTAACAAGTGCAAATAGCGCAGAGTTAGGGCTTGCCATAGGTCATTTGGTTAAAAACGGTCTTGTTTTGGAAGCTCTGTGGTGACATTTTAATTTTCGTCTGTGCTGACTTACCTTATTGGATCGGTAATCCAATTAAACCCGGTTGATCCAATAATTGGAAGGGAGAGGGATTGTGCTTGTTAAAATTAAATTTACCTCCCGAACCGTTCTCTCCAAATCTACATCCAGAAGTGAATTTTAATTAAGTACAATCGAACGGAGTAGCACTCACAAACTTAAATTGGCTGTATGGTTGTCTATCTGTCCCTGTGTGTGTGCGTGCGTCTCTCTGTCTGTCTGTGTCTGTCTCTCTCTCTGTCCCTCTCTGTTTGTCTGTCTGTCTGTCTCTCTCTATGTCTCTCTCTCTCTCTCTCTCTCTCTCTCTCTATCTCTCTCTCTCTGTTCGTCTCTCTGTCTCTGTCTGTCTGTCTTCTCTCTCTCTGTCTCTGTCTCTCTGTCTCTGTCTGTCTGTCTGTCTGTCTCTCTCTCTCTCTCTCTCTCTCTCTCTCTCTCTCTCTCTCTCTCTCTCTCTCTCTCTCTCTCTCTCTCAATCAGAAGTCAAACGAGAGAGCCAAACATACAGTCTGACAGACAATTAGGCAGAGTGAGGTCATGATAAAGTCACTTTTCCACCCCCTCCCTACCCCCACACACCCACACCCACACCCCACCCCACACCCTCATTCCAGCCTCTCCCTCTTCTTTGGGATACTAGGGTCGACGGTCTGACTAATAAGGACCGACCTCTGTTATGTAGGTAGCGTCTGCAGTCTATGATCCATGCACAAACAGACAGAGTTGAAAGAGGAAAGACAGACTAACCGACAGACAAATTAATGAAGATGTTCCACTCTTGTTTCTCCCTCATCCTCTCCCAACCTCCCACTTCTGAAAATACCACTACGGCGGTGTCTCCCATCGTGATTGACTTTACCGTTAGGAAGACATCGTGGTAGAAGAAGAGTATAAGGCCCCTACTCACGCAATCAAAGGCAACAGTTAAGCGGAACCAATCCCAAGACTCGAGATTAGACCCGACAGACGATAAAAGCTGGCCCTTGCCTCTGGACTTTCCCCAAGATGTGCGTTTGGCAGGCCAGAATCTCTTCAAACTCCATAGAGTAGCTCAGGGACACAGGACTTGAGAAATTGAAGAAAATGACATCCATTAGCAGCGCGAAGAGGGTAGCAAGGGAAAAAGATGGCTTCAAATTGGTTTACATTGAGAAGGTTTTCATATAGACCTCGAAGACTGCCTTGTAACGAGCGCTCAAGAAAAAAACGTTGCAGAAAAGTTAGCTTTTTTTGTATCCAATGACGCCGGTGTCTACTTATTCTTGAGCATCTACGATGATTTTCAATGTTAAAGGCACAGGCCTTCTCGTGTAAACGATCCGATATTGTGCAGAACTGTTTTCACGGGAAACACTGTGCCTTTAAAAGACGTGTTCCCGCAAACAGACTCTTTCTGTAAATTCAATGAAATCTTTAAAAAAAAATATTAAAAAAAGTTCAGCTAATTGGTTGACAAAAGGCTATTACACAACAGGAAAGCTGGTAATTATTTAGAACTTAGTTCTTGTAAATCACACTTTTCTTGTCCAGAAACAACGTACCATGTAAGAATCAAAACTTCACACGCCGGAGGGTCATCAATAACTAGGTGCACTTCTGGAAGTGATCGCGTTATCTGCTCAAGTAATCACGGAGCACATTCGAAGGAACCGAAGTGTCCCCAAGGCCCTAAAACGAAAGAAAGAACACTCTAAAGGAACATGTGTGGGTAAACCTATACACATAATAGATGCTCCGAACTTGATCTAGCACCGCATGCCTCAGTATTATGTTCCACCTGTTTTCTTCTCCGCGGACACGACGTGTCTTCTTGTGCTGCATATATATACACAGAGGAAGGGATCAGCAGTCACGTGACGTGTGACTGCTGAGAACTAAAGGAATTTCAATCGTTTATGGGGATTACTATTAATTCCAAAAGAATGTTTTGAAAACATTTATTTGTGTGTTTAGCATACCAATCACGAGTCGAACACTGGACGCTATAATTTGTAGAGTCAGATGCATGTGCGGTTCTGATTCAAATAATTAATGAATGGAATTCATCAATGTTACGCTCTTGGATAAACATATCAAAAACAATTCAAACTTTAGACGCGTTGCCGTTATAGACAGGTGCAGGTGCAGTTTTGATACGCTTAAATAATACAGTAATTATGCGATTGATTTAAGGCTTAAAGATAAAACCTCGCGGAGCAGTTGCTCGGATTCTTGACCACTCATGACAACGGATATTTTTATCAGTCGGTTCAAAGTAAGTACCAATTCAGGAAACCAGATGTTGAGGGTTTTTGAATAAATAATACAGGAAAATGGGGCTAACGATGAAGGACACATTCGAAGAAGGAAGTAAACCATAAAAATTGAAATGACAAGAAAAACGAAATAAAATCCTTGAGGAAATACATTTCTACAAGTTTGAGAAGAGCCAGAAGCAAACAAGTACACTTTTACTGGGGGGAAAAGACGTAATCACCTTCACATGCACGGATCCTTTGCAAGTTCAAGGACCCAACACGGCATTCGAGCACGTTTGCAGATAATAGCTGCAATGACAAAGAAGGCAAGAAAGACAATTCACAACATACTTTCTGGAAGACGTTTCCATGTCTTGTGATTTCAAAGGGCACAGAGGAATATAGCCCCGGGAGATAACTGCACTAAATACGGGTGGAAGCTAGCTTTCTATGTCCGAATGCAATACTTGCACTATTGATCATGCAGCCTATAAAAGATCAGTTCCGGAAATAACTCTAGCTTGTGAAAGAGTTGTTTTACCTTGAAAATACTGAGGCAAAGAAACCCACGTGACATGTTATAGGCCAATCACTTCTCCGCGAGAAGAAAGGTATCTTTTTAAGATCGTATTGTATTTCAAATTACAGCAACAATTGAATATGTTTGGCTCTTGACTATTTCTAAACCCTTCACCCCCCCCCCTTCCCCCCCCCCCTCGCCCACTCCAGTAATTCAGAGGGAAAAACACATGGACAAAAAGAGGGATGAGACGTTTTAACGCTGATTTACGGATACAAAAATCTGCGCTATATTATTTCATTCCGGTTTGTTTTCGCTTTTCTCTGCGGATCTGTCTGGGATATATATAACTTCGAGTCGGAAATACTAATAGAAACAAAATCCCCGTCAGCTAAGGTTCCATTGCACATTTGATGTGATATTCTCTGGCCACAGAAGTATTGTCTTTCACCTGAACAACAAAGTATATATTCATTTCCAAAGTACATCACGTCAACGAATGAATGCCGCACTTTGTTCCACTTGGAAGTTAAGTTGGTGTTATTTCTGTTATTTCTTCTATCACAACCTGACACAAAAGTACACTCCGTGATTATAAAGGTGTAGAATGTTGTACTTTAGAAAGTATCAATTTCAGACATTCGGAAAATATGCATGTCTGTCTTAATACGAGCGTATTTGCAGGGTACCCTTTCGAGTTACTGCTGACTCTTCACAAACAGCTTTGTTTTCAGACGGAATAAAACCAAGCTGTGAATCCTTTCTTTTCTTCTGTCTTTTCTTCATTTTCATACCAAAACTGCTGGACCAAAAGTCTGTGATCAGATCATCTGTAGGCCCGTCTTGAAAGAATGCGAAATGACGCAGACAGCTAAATTGACTTGTTTCCATTAAAATGGAACGAAGCACCCTGAGCTAATTCCGCTGAGTGGCATTAATAATTCGAGAGGGGGAGTCGTGAATGAAAGGAGTCAAAAAGGTCTACAAGGGTTGTGCAATAGAAAAGGGAACTGTGTGTTACTATACATATTGCACAGTTGGTTGGCTGGAACTGGGTGTCACATGTCAGCGTGTGTTGGTTAGTTAGAGGGCGGGTGGTCAAAGAGAGAGTGAGGGGGATTCAAGTTGGGGAAGGGGGATAGGGGTGTCTGAAGTCGAACTTGCCCTTGCGACCACCTCTCAATAACGACCACTTGCCAACAACGACCACCCAAACGGATCCCCGAGGCACGTTGTTTTTTTTCTCTCACTACAATTCACCTTTCTATAACGATCATATGTCTATAGCGACCATATCTGACAAGTCCCTTGGATGGACAACATATAGACACGTTTGACTATACTAAGAGAGCGAAGGTTGACGGCCAGCGAACTGCGATCAAACTATATTGAGCTAACCACAAAGCAAGTTGTCTGTTCTTGACTTCTTCAATGGCAGTGAGGTAGTACGACTCAGCGAAGTTTTGACTTTGATCTTTCAAGAGTATAATATTTGAACAATTTAAATTAAACATGCAAATAGAGAGACTTCGTCACGCTAGTACTGGTTGGTCGAGACTATATAACCCCAAAGAAGTTTAAATTAGTAAAAGAAGATGAAAATAATGTCTGTGATATTATGCATTGTAGTTTGCCTTTTCATGAAGTTTTCTTGACCTATATTAGATATAACTCATCCATACCACCAGACCCACAATAATGTTCTCCTTGATGCAATTAAGCACAGAAGCTTGTGTCAAAGCGCTGGTCGATCGAAGTACCTTACTCCTTTATTACACCCCCGGTATAGGGGTGTGTATAGGTTTCACTCGATGTGTTTGTGTTCGCAAGTAGATCTCAAGAATGAACGGACCGATCGTCACCAAACTTGGTGAACAGGTTCTATACATTCCTGAGACGGTCCTTACAAAAATTGGGACCAGTCAAACACACGGTTAGGGAGTTATTGGTGGATTAAAATTATACAAGGCCTGGTATAGACGGACACCCCCGTTGGTCAAAGGGAAATAACCATTCTCACTGCCACCAACTGAGAAGGTTATTTCCCTTTGACGGGGGTGTAGTTCCAATCGGAGGAATTTCTTGTTCTTATTGTATAATGTAGTAAACAAACAAAAAACTACAGCAAGGATAACAGAGTAGGATATTCAATCGTACTTTGAAACAAGTTTCTGTGACATAAAGACAATGAAAACGGAGCTCAGTTTGTCTTCTTGGTGACTAGTTTTACGTGCTTTCCAATGCTGTTTTGACTGAGTTTTATTTTATTTTCTGTTTTGTTGTTCATGTTTTTTTGGGTTTTTTTGGTGGCAAACTATACAGACTAAAATAATAAAGGTCGTGCGGTTAAAAATTGCAACATCGCGAGGGTTTTTTTCTGTCATGAGTTCGACGCCTTGTTGTTAGCATGCAATGCCCAAGTATCTGTCAACTCATTCGGTTCTAAAATTGGACGTCAATTGCCCGATCTATGGTTCCAATAAGGTACAAATAAAACTCAACGCGGAGGCGTAATTAATGTGTTGCTGTTCACTTCTATTTTGGTGTCTTATTTCCTCAATTATTGGCTGACCAGGAAGAAAGATAGCTTTCTTCCGGAATTCAGAAATAACAGGAATTGTCTGTGCATGTTGATCTGAGAACGTTGTGGGCGACGGTGTTGGTGTGTGTGTGTGTGGATGTGAGTGCGTGCGTGTTTGTGTATGTGTGTGCGTGTGTGGGTGTGTATCACTTTGTCTGTGTGAGTGTGCGTGTGTGAATGTGTGTCCTTTGGCATATTTGTCCGAGCGTGCCTTTTTGGGGGGAGTGGGAGGACGTTTTCATTCCACATGTGTGTGCGATTCTGTGTGTACACGCGCGTAATAAAGCTAATCAGAGAAATGGATCAACAGAATGATGGTGGTCTCGAGAAATAGGGTCTTGAGAAACAGGGTTTGCCATCCATAGACACAATTGTGGTATTTCTCATCTGTAATGTATGACGGTGATTTCTCATTTCTCGATTACAGTCATTCTCCTGTCAGTTGTTGCTGTTTGTTCGTTAATCTCTCCTGAATTCAGACTCTATTTCTTCTTCACTTCATCCTCTGTCTATCTACTCAAGACTTTTACTTGATTTGTTCATGTCTTTTGTTTCTTGCAACCTGCTTCTTCAGCATCTTTCCTCCTTTATAAATAAAATTATACTCTTTTTTTTTTTTTTTTTTTTTCTTTTTTTTTTTGGGGGGGGGGGGGGATGTCGACATTTGGGGGTACCTGCTTTGCCTTCTCTTCCTCTTACATGTTTCTGCTTTTGTTCCTCCTTCACATCTTTGTTTTCTTCTTCTTCTTCTTCTTCGGTTTTTTGTTACATCTCCCTCCCAGAAACGTTCCCGGTGGGAAGGAGGGGTGTGTGAGCTCTGTCTTTGTCGTCCAAATTGTATTGATTTTTGTCCTGTCCTTTTTTATATTTAGTCAAGTTTTGACTAAATATTTTAACATCGAGGGGGAATCGAAACGAGGGTCGTGGTGTATGTGCGTGTGTGTGTGCGTGTGTGTGTCTGTGTGTGTGTGTGTGTGTGTGTGTGTGTGTGTGTAGAGCGATTCAGACTAAACTACTGGACCGATCTTTATGAAATTTGACATGAGAGTTCCTGGGTATGAAATCCCCGAACGTTTTTTTCATTTTTTTGATAAATGTCTTTGATGACGTCACATCCGGCTTTTCGTGAAAGTTGAGGCGGCACTGTCACGCCCTCATTTTTCAACCAAATTGGTTGAAATTTTGGTCAAGTACTCTTCGACGAAGCCCGGGGTTCGGTATTGCATTTCAGCTTGGTGGCTTAAAAATTAATTAATGACTTTGGTCATTAAAAATCTGAAAATTGTAAAAAAAAATAAAAATTTATAAAACGATCCAAATTTACGTTTATCTTATTCTCCATCATTTGCTGATTCCAAAAACATATAAATATGTTATATTCGGATTAAAAACAAGCTCTGAAAATTAAATATATAAAAATTATTATCAAAATTTTTTTTCGAAATCAATTTAAAAACACTTTTATCTTATTCCTTGTCGGTTCCTGATTCCAAAAATATATAGATATGATATGTTTGGATTAAAAACACGCTCAGAAAGTTAAAACAAAGAGAGGTACAGAAAAGCGTGCTATCCTTCTCAGCGCAACGAATACCCCGCTCTTCTTGTCAATTCCACGTGCACTGCCTTTGCCACGGGCGGTGGAGTGACGATGCTACGAGAAAACGGTCTTGCTGCGTTGCGTTGCGTTCAGTTTCATTCTGTGAGTTCGACAGCTACTTGACTAAATATTGTATTTTCGCCTTACGCGACTTGTTCTATATTTTGTTTTTGTCCTTTGTGTTTATTCTTTTCTCATCTCTATTTTACTTTTTATGCAATATTGTTCTATTTGCGGTTATTATTTTCGTGGTTTTTTCCAGTTCATTTATTTCTCCTTTCTTGTTTCCAGTGGTCTGTGTGTTTTTTTCTTCTATTTTTTAGTTTTGTATTGGGCCGCGGATCCTTTCTTTTCCGCTCCTTACCAGTCCCCATCCTCTTTTCCGTCTGACCAGCCACGTGTTATTATTGTTGATTACCCAGGCTATCTTTCATACGATTAAATGGACTTTCCATTTCAAATATAGTTTCTTTCAAAAAACTTTAAAAAGTCCCGCCGTCCAAGAAACCCGATAACATACTGTGAGCAGATGAAAAAAATCTTCGCAAATCTGCTTCGGGCTCCCAGGGACTTCTTTTTACATTCTTTGAGATGACGTCAGGCCCTTTTCGTCAGGGATACAGATTGGCGAGTAGGGGAGAGAGGGATAGATGGAGAGAAGACAAAACAATATAAGACAAAGATATGCAAGTAAACATGTTTTTGTTACATCAAGCCCCTACCCTGAAAAACTGTCATTTAGAACTGATGAAATTTTAAATTTGAGAACCAAATCATCCATAAACTAAAAGGTTAGCTGTATGTACAAGAAAAATAGATGTCATTCATATTCCACATAAGAATTAGTTTTCTATCAGGATTAGACAGCGTCAGTCAATGGGAAACGGTGACTCAAGCACAAAGTTAACACTCGATGTTAACAAAAAGGAGTGGGTGTTTGCAGCATGCTATGAAATGGTCTACATATAGTTTACATACTGTATGAATTCATGACGAGTTAGCGAAGAGAGAGACGGGGAGAGAGATAAAGAGAGAGAGAAAGAGAGAGAGAGAGAGAGAGAGAGAGAGAAAGAGAGAGAGAGAGAGAGAGAGAGAGAGAGAGAGAACGAAAGAAAGAAGAGAGAGAGGATGGGGATACTCTGTTTTTATTGCCTATTATTTCTTATTGGTCATTTCACATATGGTTAAGGACATTGTAAGCGGATACTTCCACCCAATTGCAAAACATGCCACCGTTCAGGTGTTTTCGCTGACCGAAGACTTGTGACTAATCTCAGATAATTGATATTATTTCCTCACAAACACAATAATCAAGTAAATAAATATCAAACAGATTTGTTTTAAAATACACCAAGATCGTGACAAACAGGTTCCGAGATGACATAACTATAAAACTGCTTCGTGTCCAAATTAAAATGAGAATTATATTATAACGATTCAGATTGGATGGACTTTTTGTTAGTGTTATTGGCTTTCGTGTTCACTTTGTCATATCCTTTCCGTTTCGTTCAACTTTTGCCTGTACGAATGACTGTTTCGAAAGACATTTTAGAACCAATATGTGCTGTGTATGCTGTTGTATGGGTGCTTTTCGTTCGTTTGTTGACTGATTCTTGGAATTGTATAGAAGGATGTTTGCTAATCGTTGTTGTTGTCGTAAGATAAAAGGCTCGGATGTTTGTTCAATACATGCTATTTATTCCCACATTTTGTTGTTGTTGTTGTTGTAAATATATATTTTCAAGTTGTATTTCTCAAGGTGGTTCATACTCTCTCTCTCTCTCTCTCTCTCTCTCTCTCTCTCTCTCTCTCTCTCTCTCTCTCTCTCTCTCTCTCTCTCTCTCTCTCTCTCTCTCTCTCTCTCTCTCTCTCTCTTTTGTGTGAGTATGTGACTAATTTGCTACGGTGACTTGTTTTTAAGACTGTATTTAAAGAAGCAAAAAAACACTACGTGGTCATTCTATGGTTTCAGGTATTCGGTCCTGGCTATTTGCCTTTTATTTTGTCCTTGTTGTTCTTTCCCATCTGTCCACTCTAACTAGGTCCTGGAGGAGACACAAGCCTACGTGCTTGCTAAATTTAATACAGTTATTCAGCAAGTACTCTAACGTTATCATAAATATCTCATGTCACATACTTGTTCTTTTTTCTTCTGTCCACCCTTACTAGGTCCTGGAGGAGAGACGTCCTTGCTAACAATAATTTAGTTATTCAGCGAGTACTCTTTCGTTACCATAATAGCCTCATGTCTCATACGTGTTCTCTTATCTTCTGTCCACCCCGTCTAGGTCTTGGAGAAGAGACGAGTGGCCCGCCTCCTCGCTAAAACAAATGGGGTGCGGGTTGCGAGCAAGCGCACACCCCTTAATCGCCCGAGGCCAGCCCGACACACGTGCTAACGCCAGAGGCTCGGCTTCCGGTTCAGGCTCGGCTTCCGGTTCCGCTGGCTCTTCCGGGTCACGTGGTCGCCTCCTGCATCTGTGTCGCTGTGACGCCTGCCTGCATGAACGACGTCATCAACAGCAGCTGCTGATGGACTCGCCGGTGACGCAGGAAAGCGGACTGAACACCGCAGGAACCTTGTCATCTAACAGGAAGCAGAGGTGTATTCGCTTCACTCATAAACACTTCCTGAGCGGAGAGGCGCGACAGTGCTCCTTTTTTCATTCATATTGACGACGACGATCTTCGTGGATGTGATGAATTTCGAATGTGCATCTGGTGTGTGTGTTTGCCCAGGCAAAAATACGCATACGTTTCACTCATGAACTCTTCCTGAGCTGGTAGACGCGACTGTGTTCCATGTTCTATTCGTATTGACGACGATGAAGACAATCGTGGATGCAGTGAAATGTGCATATGCTTTGCACGTATGCTTGTCTAAACATATCCCGAGCAAGGATGTATACAGCGGGGTAATTGCCGTTCAACAAGAAGCAGAGATTTATACAATCCACACATGAACACTTCCTGAGGAAGCGCGACAGTGCTGCTTGTGTCATCTATTGACGACGACAATCGTCGTCACTGTGCAGACGTTTCTTCGTGCTTCCCACGCGCGAGATGGTTCTGTACGTGCTCGAATGCCCAACCAGAGATGCAAACTCGTCATCCATACGCAACTCTTGAGCTGGGAAGCGCGACAGTAATCTTGATAACTTTGTATTGAGGATGAGGGGAGACTGGCGCATTATTTACCGGCACGGTTGGCCTTGTGGTAAGGCGTCCGCCCCGTGATAGGGAGGTCGTGGGTTCGAACCCCGGCCGGGTCATACCTAAGACTTTAAAATTGGCAATCAAGTGGCTGCTCCGCCTGGCGTCTGGCATTATGGGGTTAGTGATGGGACTGGTTGGTCCGGTGTCAGAATAATTTGACTGGGTGAGACATGAAGCCTGTGCTGCGACTTCTGTCTTGTGTGTGGCGCACGTTATATGTCAAAGCAGCACCGCCCTGATATGGCCCTTCGTGGTCGGCTGGGCGTTAAGCAAACAAACAAACAAACTGGCGCATTAGTACACACAGGTAAACACGTACATGTACGCACCACAGTGAGTATCGTGGATCTGTGAAGCGCATACTTGATTCTTGTGTGAGCTTGTCCAGCCAATGGTGCATACGCTTCACTCATAAACGCGTCATGAGCGGGAAAGGCACAACAGTTTTCCTTTGTCCATGTATGTTGACGACTGACGACGGACGCCGTGTATGTTAAACATTGTGACGTTGCTGCACGTGCTTCTCCTGTGCGTTGACACATGTCCAACCAGAAGTGCAGTTCAGGCCCAGGTGCATGGAAGGAGGTGACTATGAATACGAGTGGAGGGGTGTGCGTGCTTGTGCTACATTGCATCTCCGTGCACACACAAAACAACAGTGTGCTAACGTGTTCACCAGTGATCTACTTATGCTGAGGTATATGTCACTCAATGTGACTAACTAACGTCCTACATTGAAAGTATTGCACTGCTGCGTGTGTACAAAATAACGCACACTGGGTCGTTTTTGTGTAGGTCTCATAGAGAACTAAGTACGAAACTGCATCAGCTTTGAGTGCATATGGAAGAAGACAAACCTATCATATCAAGTTTGTGACGGAACTACTGAGGTAGAAAAAAAGGGAAGTTCAAAATAAAAGTGTCAAAACAAATTTCCTTTACACAAGTGTGAGAAGGTTATGTTTTCAACAATCGTGGGTGTTTATTTAGAAACAAAGGGACGTAAGTGCTCTCAGGAGTGACTACTTGACTGTACATCAAAAGTAAGTGAGAGTTATGCAGAATCAATCTCCTGGCATCTGAGAGCATAGCAAGCCTTGAAATAAGAACAAGCGACGTTCCTCTTCAAAGCAAAGCTTCGTAAAAGTCATGCTATTTTAAATGTTTGTAAATAGCACTGCAATTATCAGCCTTATTTAACAGTCTATCCCGACAAAAATATGCACAGAATAAGATGTGTCAAATTACTGAGAACAATCATTTTTAAAGTAGAAAATGTCAAATTAAACTCGAGTCTAACGTGGCGATTTTTCAAATTTCAGTTTTACTGATACAACACACAGGTTGAAATTCGGTTTCTGCCTACTTGTATTATTTCATTAATAAAACAAACAATCCGAGTGCATGCTAGCAACAAGAGTGCCAGAACTGAAGCTAACATAATTACCTTAGGTTTTAACAAGTAATTTGTTATAATGATTGTAACCGAGTGCCAAATGTAACTTACCCTGATCGCGGGGCCAAATGCCCCTTTCTCTCCAAACTCAAACAATCAAAACAAACTGACACAGGTTAAATTACCAGGTTCTTTTATTTCCATATGATGGTGAGGGGAAATGTGTGGGAAAACAGGGGTTTACCTTCAATACAAAACTTCCAATGTGTTCTACTCTCTAAAACTAAAACAAACCAAAACTCTAAATCCTCACTCTAGAACTATACTTCAAAACTAAAACTCTAGATCCTCACTCCAGAACTATACTCCAGAACTATACTCTAGAACTATACTCCAGATCCTCACTCTAGAACTATAGTCTAAAAAAATTAAAAGACCCGATGAAACTCTAATCTAAACAAACGAAGTCTAAAAAAAACAACCTAAAAACAATCCCCCCCCCCAAAAAAAAAAAAAATCTAACAAAACCTAATTAAAACCTCGTCTCCTGAACCTAACTGAAATCTAACTGAACCTAACTGAACCCTGTCTACTGAACCTAACTAAAATCTAACTGAACCCATCTAACGAAACCCCGTCGCACATTCCGCCATTCTGTAAATCACAGAAATGCACGTCATAAGCATACATAAACAACTCAACAATTTGAACCACCACAAACTAAATCCTTTAACAGCAAAACACATCATTCCTTCCAAATAAAATACCTACTATACAGTTCTCTCAAACACTCAAACGGTTTTCTAAAACATTCAATAAACAAAAGTTTTCCCGAACATTCAACTTACAAAACAATCTACTTGAACATTCAAATAAATCCTCCCAAAGCAAGTCACAACCCGCATACTTTAACGCTGTTTTACCCATTATATAAAAAGAATAGCATATGAATAACATACCCGTCTCAAAAAAGTCACATTACTGTTCCCTTTCTGCTCGTAGCAAACCTGCCACGAGACGGCTCACTGGAAACGTCTGTTCTGTTCGAAGCACCAGCGAAAAGTGAATGCCCCAACCCACAACATCCCGCGTGCCTACGTCACAAGGTTAAAACAAATTCAACTCAGAGGGGTGTCGGGTACCGAAAAGCAATCATTTTACCTATGCAAATTAAAGGATCGGCTCTTCCGCCAGACCATTTCAATACAGACAAAACACAGTCTCGGAAACCTTAATGGATCCCCGATAGTACAGGTTTAAATCCTCGATAGCACAGAGGTACCACGAGTTCACAAGTTCACGAATGCGCGAAAGTACATGTGTACCGTAACTGTCGCTCGGTCACAAGCTCACATGATAGTGTTCTTTCTGAAATTGGATTACAGGGCCGGACTAGGCTAAGAGGAGGGGGGAGGTTGCCAGTGGGGGTCAGGGGGCGAAGCCCCCTGAAGCTGATGGGTAGGTCATATTCTGAGATAGCAAAATGGTCGCTCCTTGCATGAAACGGCATAAAATAAACAATAATAAAAAATGTTTTAAATAAGTGAGGTACATGTTTAGGCTAGGGGGGGGGGGGGGGGGGGTTGCGCAACCCCCATAACCCCCCCGGTAGTCCGGCCCTGGATTACATTTTTCCTAGTTTACGTCTACTTTTCTTCTATTACTCTTAGCGTCGACTTGTCTGAGGCCGAAATTAACCGTTGAAAGTGCCCAAAAACTGTATTCACATTTGGAGAAATAACCTGGCTTTTACTGACATGTCTTGGTTTGTACACTGAAGGCGTGTTTTTTTGACGTTACCTTTATACGTCACCCTACCCCCCTAAAACACGTGACGTGTAAAACACAAGTTCCCTCAAAATGCCTTGGGATTGAGCCTTTTGTAAGCTTTAACTGATGACAAAAGATATTATGTTTAATTGGTCAGACTTTCAACAGCCAGAAAGCACTCTGTAGTTTTGAAAAACGTCATGCGTATGACGTCACAACAGGTTGTCATGAGTATATGCACACATTAAGCCCTCGTTAAGCACTCGCGCATGCTAACAATCAAAAACAACCCCGGTAGAAGCTGTTTCAAAGCAAATAGACATGAGAACAAGTACTTCTGTGTTATAGGAGAGGTTGAAGCTCAATTTCAGCCAGGAAACTGAGAACGGTGAATGTGATTCAGACTCATTGAAGATGAAGTCATAGAACAGCAGGTGCTTCACACTGAATCAGAATTCCAACTCTCTTTGTATTCAGTGCTAGATTTTGTTGTGACAATTTAACAGAATCCAAAATGACATACGATATTTGTAATGTAGGCTACTTTGACAATCACATAGGCGCTCTTTTAATTTAATATTCCTGATTTTTCTTTTATATCTCTCCTTTCTCTTCTAATGTCTCACAATTGTTTTCCTCTGTCTCTGTGTGTCCCTTTCTATCTGTGATTGTCTTTCTACACTCTATCTCTAATTAACACACACACAAACACACACGCACGCACGCACATACCCGCCTGGCGTCTGGCATTATGGGGTTAGTGTAAGGACTGGTTGGTCCGGTGTCAGAATACTGTGACTGGGTGAGACATGAAGCCTGTGCTGCGACTTCTGTCTTGTGTGTGGCACACGTTACATGTCAAAGCACCACCGCCCTGATATGGCCCTTCGTGGTCGGCTGGGCGTTAAGCAAACAAGCAAACAAACAAAAAAAGACGCACATACATACACGCACGCACGCACGCACGCACACACAAACACTCACACACACACACACACACACACACACACACACACACACACACACACACACACTGGACGCCTCTCATAGAGAGTCCCGGGACCCCAACTTTTAATTCGTAGAGTGTCCATGGACACCCACTGCCGAAGTTTAGAGGGTTCCAAGGGTGCAAAAGCCGAAAGGTCACACATTAGCGTACTGTGAAGTGTCTTTTTCGTCTATTGCTTCGACGGATCTGTGTTTCTGTGTTCGTTCACCGCTGAAGTCGCCCGTTATGGTTTTGCCCGAGCAACTAGTGCTTTTTGGTACATAACCTTTCCCGGGCACAGCTACTTTTGTATTGCTTTCAACCTCCTTTCCGATTTCATTCGCGCGTGAAATTGACATTGGAGCTTGCACGAGATTATTGTCGAAAAACCGTACCTAAGGTACGCAATCGCTGACGATCGCAGTCTGAAAATAGTATCTACAGTACGCACGATAAAGGACATTTAGTGTGTCCAAAGACCCGCTCTTTTTAAAGGTAAGTGCATCGGGCCCCCTCCATGCATTTCATGTACGTGTTTTCGGCTTCTAGTGCGCAGGGACGCGCAGTTTGGGGAGCCCTGGCACAGAACAAACGCACTTTCACACTATCATACTGTGCGTGTTGCTGAATCTACTGGGCTGTTTGTCCGTCTGTGTGTCTGTCACCTCGCTTTAAAAAAAAAGAAGTTTTTTATCTCTGTCTGTTCTTTCCGTTTTTCTCTCTGTCTCTCAAACACACACAAATACACATAAACACACACACACACACACACACACACACACACACACACACACACACACACACACACACACACACACACAACACAGAAAGACAACCCAAAAGACAGACATTCTCGGAAACACACTCAGAACGAGAGAGAGAGAGAGAAAAAGAGAGAGAGTGAGAGAGAGAGAGAGAAAGACTAGCGAACGAACGAACGAACGAACTTTATTTTACAAGGATAAAGGTTTGAGGCACATTTCAATGTGATCGGCGTGTGAAGGTGAATAAAAACAGGGGGTATGATAGTGTGAGAAAGAGAGAGAGAGAGAGAGAGAGAGAGAGAGAGAGAATCAGAATCAGAATCAGAATGGTTTAATTGCTAGGCAATATGCCCATTGCAAGTGGGGATGTCTTTGGGGAAGGGTATTCGAACACTCAAATATCGAAACCGAAAGCGAAAGTGCACACAGTTACAGAAATTACACGAATGTGAGTGTCCGTTCCAACTGACATATCAACATGTCAGGTGTGTCGCGCTCTGAACGAGGCTAAAATGTCCGTTCAATGCCCATTGTCTTTCACAATACTGGCACACGATTTCAGGTTCGATCGCGAAACGTGTGTTAACCGAGGTAGAACCGGATCAGGTCAATGAGTATCTTCTGTCTTGCTTGGATTTGCTGTAGATGGTGCTGGTGTATCTTCCATCTTTCCACTGGTCTCCACGAGGCGAGCTGCTGCATGTAGCCCAGTTCTTCTGGAATCATGTTCTTGGAACCCTGCTTGATGAACCAGAATGTTACTCCGTCGCTGCACACAGCACTCTGTGGGTTAGACACAAGCACTAAATCGTCCGTCTCGAAAATATACAGAGGTTCTTCGGAGTTGTCATTTGTCACAATTCTGTGAAGTGTGTTGTTCCTGCGCCTGTCCCGCAGACGACGTTGCAACGGCCTGTCCATGATTGTCCCAGTGTACTTTTTAACCGTGTCTAAAGGATCATCCTCTGCTGGGTCAAAACATTTTTCTCCAGGCACGCTTTCTGTTGTCATATGTTCAGCTGACTTAGACTGTGTTTTAAAACCGTGCTCTTCTGCGTGCAAGTTTGCCGAATAACCACAAAATGGGTCACCACTTGCCAACACATTGGAGTCACTACGGTTTGCACGTGAATTTGCAGCGATCACCGTGTTGATGTCTGTGTCAGGTGTGTGTACTTCTGTGGTGTGGGAATGACACAGTAGTTTTTCGGGGGTGGTTTCAATGAGAAGCGGCCCATTAAAAGGTTCACTTGCCTTAGCTTCTTCTTCTCGTCTTGCTTTTCTTTCCTCGGCTCTCTTCTTGTCTCTTCTCATCTGGCTCGGTGGTTTTCTGCGAAAACTTTGGACCGTGTTCTCCTGGGTGACACTGTGAACGTAGCGTGTAGCTTGGTCGCCATCATTGGTCGCCGGTGAAAATCTGACAACAAAAGTCAAGTTGCTTCCATTGCCGGCGATTTTCCACGATGTGACTTGGTGGTTGTGGAGCAGGGCTTGGAGGGTTGTTTCTGCAGCAGTTGGCAAGCCAACGACTGTCATTTTGAAGAGTTATTGGCGACGTTTGGTTAAATTGAAGCGCAGCTCCAAAACTCCGACCTGCCCGCTCGGCGAAATCTCGCGAGCAGCCGAGAGAGAGAGAGAGAGAGAGAGAGAATATGTGACCCACTCCCTTGAAAGTGAAGATAACCAGCTTTCAGATGGTCTTTACTACAAGTGTCTATTGTTTAGCATTAATGTGATTTAAAGTTTGCTCAAACTCAAGCGGCAATTTTGAGAAAAGCAGGCGTGAAGGTAACAGGAGTAAATTTGCAAAATATCCCTTGCAACAGGGTTTTTGGTTTAACTTCAAAAGCTTAAAAGTGACTAATGATGATGTAAACTTTTTTTCAACATGCATCACAAAAAATGAAAATGAATTTTGTTTTAAGTACAAAAAGCGAAGAAAGAAACAGTAATGTGGGGATAAAAGGGTGCTTATTTTGCGTCTGCAGTGCAATAAAACCTCATTTTTATTATAATTATTTGCAAAGCGAATCTGAAATTGATATTAACAGAATAGATATAACACATTTGGTAGAGTGCAGAAATGCAAAAATCTCAAAATCCAAATTTGTCGCGATGGCTCAGGTTTATTGCTGTTATCTCTGTTCGGCCTCAGCGACTTTGTTATCCTTTCGTTGGAGCGGGTCACAGTCTTTTAAATCTCTCCATCCCCCAAACTCCCATCCACAACCCCTTCCCCGTGTAAGACCTTATGACACAGAAGCCTCGTCTGGGAATCCATAATTCAAACAGGCTGTATTACCCCTGTTTTTATTCACCTTCACACACAGTTCACACTGAAAAGCGGCTGAAACAGCCCCAACATCAAAACTTTTTCTTTTTAAAACAAAAATGTAATCCTGAAATTGGATCGTTCCCGATCGAGCGAGCGAGCTAGAGAGAGACGCAGACGCAGACGCAGACGCGCGCTTAATAATAATAGTTTGAATGTTTTTTTGAAGTTGTTTGACTCCCAAGTACAACCGATAGTGCAGTATGGTGCTGAGATATGGGGACTAGATAAGGCTGCTCTGCAGTGTGAAAAAGTTCATTTATTTGCATTGAAGAAGTTCTTAGGAGTCCGAATGCGAACACCTAATGACCTAGTATATGGCGAGACAAACAGATATCCAATATATTTGAATTCTATTTTAAGATGCGTAAGCTATTGGTTGAAACTGTTAAACATGGAGGCGCACAGACTTCCTCGTAAATCATATGAAATGTTGTATAAAATGGATGAGAGTGGTAAAAAGAACTGGGCCTCAAGTGTTCGTTGTAAATTGTATGAGTATGGTTTTGGTTTTGTGTGGTTGAATCAGGGCGTTGTTAATGAAAAAGATTTTTTGTGTGTTTTTAGGGAAAGGTTGGTCGATTGCAGATGGCAAGAGTGGGATTATCATATACAAAATAGTGATAGATTTGCTGTTTATCGGACATTCTGTACTGTACATGACATTAAACCCTATCTTTTGTTGAATATGGATAGACATCTAAAGTTTATTATGACTAGGTTTCGATTAGGTTGCTGTGCATTCTAACCGATATAAAAAACATAATGCCGATCAGTTGATGTGTCCTCTTTGTAAAGAAAAGCAAGAAGATGAAGTCCATTTTGTTTTTTGTTGTCCATACTTAAACAGATTAAGAGAAAAATTTATCCCATTTAAATATTATAAAACCCCAAGCACTTTTAGACTTAGCCTGCTCCTGGCCTCACCTCAAGAAACTGTTATCAGAAATGTATCCCTGTATTTGTATAAAGCCTTGAAATTAAGAGATGTTGTAACCTCGTAGTTAAAGACCGTGTAATATATGTTTTATTCTGTAGTGTTGTGCGATTATTATGTTATTATGTTGTACCTTTTCTGCACCTGATGAGTTATATTATTTGCAACGTGAACCGTTTGTTCACACCCATTCATAAGGGGCTATGGCCTATTGAATAAATTATCTGCGAGCTAGAGAGAGAGAGAGAGAGAGAGAGAGAGAGAGAGAGAGAGAGAGAGAGAGAGAGAGAGAGAGACTAGCATAACGCTTACTCAAACAAACACACACACACACACACACACACACACACACACACACACACACACGCTCGGGCGCGCCCACCCACGCTCACGTGAGCACTATCGCACGCTTCAATTCAATGTGAATAATTGTACTCTTATCCTAAGTAGATATGGTTTATATTATGACAAATGACATTCTTTTCTGTAAGAGATTTATTTTTGTAGATATAATTATTATAAATTTAGCTGCCACTGATATTTTGTTTAACTCTACACACTATGACCATTACTGAAATCTGACGCGGCATTTTTGGTTTGAACGTTTTTACGCGTCTGAGGGGAATAACCCGCATTTATATCCCATGAAATGCCTTTAAATAGCAGGGTGCATTAATACTTTGATAAATGACCATTGACATTTGTTCACCTCGTCATAACGAGTTCTTTTTAAATGCAAAATAGCACTGCTTAGTAATGTTTACATACCATCCACTGTCACGTACAATCAAAAGTAAAAATTAAAAAAAAAGCTTAATGCCAAATTAAAAAACACTCTTTGTGGATAAATATGCACTCCAAAATATGTTTTTCAAATTTGATATGTTTTCTTAAAATAGTTTTCTCTGGAGCACTACTAATACAACTCTGGCATGCACGTACAGATTCTTACGAAATGGGGGTAAAGTTACAATATACAGGTTATCTCGACTGTTGCAGAGTAAAAACATACCAAATGCATATCGTAATATTTTCGGTACATCACACAATGGTCACGTGCTTTATTTGTGAAGCTTGATAGTCTGTGCTCGTAGAAAACACTAAAGTTATATGCGCTATGACCGGAAAACGCAACATTCTGACGCCATCATGGATGACGTAATGCCCCATAAAACGCAAACAAAGTTGAGCTCTACGACTCTTATTACTTTATCGTTATCTTCAAGGTGTGTACTTTCGAAAAATAAATAGTTTTCGTTATTTAATCGAATATAAAACGGTGAAAACTACTTAGATGAACGGCAACCAGTGGAAAAAAGACCGCCTGGAGATACCCACAGTTACTCCACATTCCTTCAATTTTCTACAATCGCCACGTTAGAATCATATTTTAAATGTCAAATTCTGATGCAGCAAAGAAAGGGCTAACTTTGTATCATAAAGCCAAACTGTGCATATTCCGTCGGGGTAACTCCTTAACGGAGCGTCTTTTGGGGGTATAATTGCAGTGTTAAAAGTGCATCCGCCCACCGGGTGAAACCCTTGTGCTATTCCCTCCTTCAACAAACTAATCCTCTCCATTAAAAGATCTGTGTTCTTTTCTGGATCAGAGGACATCATGAAGGATATGCACAGAACTATATACATTTTTTTTAAATACAATAGCAGCAACAATAAGCGAAACATATGGTGAAGAAATATTTTTGAATCTCGTGGATAGGAAATTGCTGAACACAGCAAAACAATTGACAAAATCCTTGGTAAAGACATTAACATTTATTGTCGAGAACTATAGTTAGTTAGCTATTGCTTTTCGGGTCCAGCGGACCATGATAGGCCAAATCAGGACCCCACAAGTTAATCATTACACATATTTAGATAAAGACAATTCTAATGCACAAAATCAGTAACGTCACCCGAAGGCAACAAAAAAGTCAAAGCAAAACCCTATATGTCAAACAAATTAAGTAGTTTTAAAATTTGAATTTTAAAATAAAGACCAGACTCCTTTAAACACCCAAAAAGAGCTGTAGAGCTGACCTCTGTGAAAATACGTTTACTTTGGGGAAAAAAGTGGAGAATTTTATGGGTTAGAAAAGGAAAGAAAAAGGACTTTGGGGAGGCAGCCATGGAGAAGAAACAAGAAAAAGATCCTAATTAGGTTCACGGCATCGAGAGGGATGCGACCTTCTCTCAGAAGTTAGTAGAGAAGGCTCCCCCATCCACCACCCGGGGGACGCGCCTCTACACCAATTAGGGGGCGCGAGGTGTCGAGAACTATCAACAACAACAAAAAATAGCAGCAACAATAAGCCAGAAATATGGTTAAGATATATTTTTGAATCTCGTGGATTGGAAAATACTGAACACAGCCAAACAATTTACGCACGTGTTCCGGCCAATAAAAAGCCACATGCACCTGTGTATTAAAAACAACACTTCAGTCAAAAAGAATAGAACAAGCAGACGACCTACCGACCCCAATCGTTGGGCTTGTCATCGTGAACAAACATTATATGTTGGGGGTTCAATGCCCTCTCTAACTTCTATCAGCTCTTCCTGAGAATAAATCGATCCAAACTGATAAAAACAGAAAATTAACGTAACTGTACGTGTTACAGCTATATATGCCTTGTTGTTTTCTGTGTAAATGCGGTGTTTCATTTTTGCCAAGAACATAGTGGGGCGACTATTGTGTGATTAATGAATTAACTTTGCAAAGGGTCGCATGCATGCGATGAACCTGTGGACATATCGCAGTGCTCTAGTTTTGTTTTTGTTGTTTTAATTTAACCTAAACAAGTATTTTTTTCATCCAGCTCAAAAACAACTGACGACACCAGATGTTGACAATGTAGTACGTATAAATGAAATAAGAGTGTATTGACTACTGCAATACTAGTTAATATATACCGCTAGACTGAATATAAAGCGTGTTCACATGATCTAATCATTGAAATCTTTCCTGATAACTTTGTTCCGTGAAGCAGTTTTCGAAGTTTCTACAGAAAACATCTTCTCCCTCAGCAGCTGGTGAATCGATTGAGCAACGACGGGCGCAGAGTAGTGGATAAGACATCGGCCTCCTAATCGGAAGGTCGTGGGTTCAAATCCCGGCCGCGGCCGCCTGGTGGGTTAACGGTGGAGATTTGTTCCGATCTCCCAGGTCAACTTATGTGCAGACCTGCTATAGTGCCTTATACTCTTTCGTGTGTACACGCAAGCACAAGACCAAGTGCGCTCGGGAAAGATCATGTAATCCATGTCAGAGTTCAGTGGGTTATGGAAACATGGAAATACCCAGCATGCTTACCCCAATATCGGCGTATGCTGCCTGTATGGAGGAGGAGGGGGGGGTGGTAAAAACGGTCACACACGTAAAAATACACTCGTGCAAAAACATGGGTGAACGTGGGAGTTTCAGCCCATGAACGAAGAAGAAGAAGAAGATTGAGCAACATCTGAATTGATCAGTGTCTGGCTGTCTGTCTATGTCTGAGCGTGGTGTACGTAGTGTGTTTGCGTGCGTGCGTGCGTGCGTGCGTGCGTGCGTGTGTGTATGGGAATGCGTGCTTGCTTGCGTGCGAGGGGCTGTCTGTCTGTCTATGAGGGTGTATATGTACTAATGTGTACATATTTCAACCACATAATAATATGTAAATAATTATAAATTATAAAACAAAATGTCATATAGTTGGGCCTTGGCAATTTCATTCCTTGAAACCTCATAAAATCACTCGGATAAAACTGTCCCTGCTTTTCTGCCCACACAGACTATGTCAGCCTTAATCTATACTCCTACTTTTGTTTTTGCTCAAATATTGCTGTCTTTTGTCCTTTCGCTGAGAAATTGTTGTGTGGTGCTTTATTTCAATTTCTACTTATCTCTTTTCACAAAGCATTTGAATAGGATCTTCATGAAAAAGATGACATGAAAATGCTGCTTAAGCTTAATTGTCATGTCTCCCTCCCTTGTGTGGTTCTGTCTGTCCGTCTGTCTGTCTGTGGTGTGTGCATGTCACTCTTTCCTAAGCTGTAGGCCCTATTCGCTGATCATGTTGCCTGTCACTTTGTTTCATCAGTGAATAAAATCCTCTGATAATTATGTATACATGAATGTGTGTAAGTGTGTGTGTGTGTATGGGAATGTCGCTAAACCTGGAACAGTTAAGGAGAAACAGCCGTACCAGACAAAAAAATTATTATTGCAAAGCGTTTTTTATATTGTCACATACTAGACTCTATCAGTAAACAAACGAACAACATAAGATAAAATAAAAGTCACACAACTCATCAAACTGACCATTATAAAAATTTCTGCATTTGTTCCAGGTTGGACGCATGGGTGTGTAAAGTGGAACACTGTGTTGTCAAACTCGGAACACATGCAAAAACACACTGACTCTCTTTCTAGCTCTGTCTGTGTCTCACACACACATATATACACCCACACACTCTCAATCACACGCACACAATTACACATTGCCACACACACAAGATAAATTCATACGTCATAACATTTTGATTTAGCCATCTTATTTAAATGTCTGTTTTTCCACATAACATTGGATTTTTACCAAAGAAATAGTAAATTTGATAACAATTAATGCCTCAAATGTGAAAAAAAATATAAATAAGGGCTAGGTCTAAACAAATCGGATAAAAAAAACTGTTTTTGTAAAACATGAAAAAAGAAGCTAAGAAACGATTTTTCACTCAATGTCCTTTTGTTTTCTACTTTCAGTGCAGTCCTCGTGTGATCAATGCCGTGTGTATACTGCTGGCACTGTATAATGTTCAAAGGGGTGTTGGTGCCACACAAGAAGCAGTACCAAGATATTTCGCAGCATAAAAGTCGTGACAGGAACACCAAATGTTCTTGATGCGCAACGCAAACCCATTTCCCCGTTTCTGACAGCCGACAACGCGCAGCCCATTTCTTCGGGTAGCCACCGTCCGGGTCCCAAAATACTGTAAAACAAATCAATCAACCATTCAATAAAAGGTATAGAAGGAAAAAATACAATAAAACTGAAAAGAGAATTGAGTACGTGACTAAAACGGTTCTATGCTAAATGCCCCCCGGACAACTGCCCCCCTCCCCCCCCCCCCCCCCCGGACAACAGTACTGCCCCTCGGACAACAGTACTGCCCCCTGGACATTTGCCCGCCTAGGACAATTGCCCCCCGTGACAATGAATTGCCCCCCATTCTTGTCTGTATGTTTAGCGAGTTATCAAGTGTTGTATTGTTGTCTAGAGGGTATTCATAGGTAATGGAAATCTATAATTTGTTTTCTCAACGATATCTATATAATGCTTCCTGGTTTAAATACACACACACACACACATTCAAACACACACGCGCGCGCGCGCACGCACACACACACACACACACACAAACACACACACACACACACACACATATATATATACACACGAGACTGTGCCAAAAGGTCAGGTGTCATGTCTACTGTCCCGAATGACACACGATTGCTGACATTTCACCATTGCCAACAGAATAAACAAATAAGAAATAGGTAGAAAATGAATGTGAAAACTGACTTTAATTGTTGATCAGTATTTTCTATACCACTAACAAATAATCTACTTGCACATAGCTGTTTGGCAAATGTATGTTGCATGGGACACACTGACATGAAAGTGGAAGATGTTTTTCCCTCTAGAGAAACTACATATCAAGTTACACTTTTTGTGCTCTTCCATTCCAGTTGGCAATCAATTGTTAACGCATGTTATTAGAAAAAATAGAACGAAAACAGATTAGATAGAATGAAAAATGTACTGGTGATGTCATTTGGGACATACTGACATGAAAACGTCACCTTTTGGCACAGTCTCACACACACTCACACACATATAGACACATACACATAAATACTGTAAACACCCAGACAAAGACAAACTGACAGACATACACACAGACAAACCGACACAGACACTTCCACGCCCACACTTACGCCCGCATTTACACCAGCAAACACTCACACACACAAACACATACAAACACACACATACACACACACACACACACACACACACACACACACACACACACACACACTCTTATTGAAGTGAACGGCTTTTGCAAAAACTTGCACGAAGAGTGGTGAGAAAAAAATTGGGGGGCAGGTGACCGGGGGGCAGTTGTCCTCCCTCGGTGGGGGGGCAGGTGTCCGGGGCCAATTGTCCTAGTAGGGCAATTGTCCGGAGGGGGGGGGGGCAGTTGTCGGGGAACAATTATCCAGGGGCAATTAGCCTGCCACGGACTAAAAACACCAGTGTTCACTTTATCGTTTGATGAGGGTAAGATGGAACAGAATGCGTCAAAGCTGGAACACTGTTCCATGTTTGCCTCTATATGTGTTCCAGCATAGCCGCATGGCACCTGCATGGATTTCGACTTTAGCTGTAGGATACATGTGACGTTTCCAATCTTTTTTCCCCGTTCATAGTGTAACACATTGATGTAGGTTTGTAATAGCAATCAACATTTTATGTGAACGTATATAGATAAAGAGTAATAAAACGAATTCTAGACAATAGAAATAAGAAGAAGAAGGGAGAAAAGTTTAAAAAAACGTACCTCTTCTTTGGTTTTGCCGCAGTTGCCATTTTTCTTTTTGCAATAACATCGGGAGGGGTCACTAGACATTTCTGCTAAAAAAAATTTCATGAATTGTTTCCCGTTGACCGCATATTGAGGTGTTCCAAGTTAGCCGACTGTTCCGGGATTGGCGACTTTCCCTTATATATGTATGTTTGTAGTACGTATATATATGTTATGTATGTACTTCTCTCTGTCTGTCTGTCCTCTCTCTCTCTCTCTCTCTCTCTCTCTCTCTCTCTCTCTCTCTCTCTCTCTCTCTCTCTCTCTCTCTCTCTCTCTCTCTCTCTCTCTCTCTCTCTCTCTCTCTCTCTCTCTCTCTCTCTCTCTCACACACATCCCATTTTTCCTTCTCTCATTCCCCATTTCTCTCTATCACTTTCTCTCTCTCTCTCTCTCTCTCTCTCTCTCTCTCTCTCTCTCTCTCTCTCTCTCACACACACATCCCATTTTTCCTTCTCTCATTCCCCATTTCTCTCTATCACTTTCTCTCTCTCTTTCTCTCTCTCTCTCTCTCTCTCTCTCTCTCTCTCTCTCTCTCTCTCTCTCTCTCTCTCTCTCTCTCTCTCTCACACATCCCATTTTTCCTTCTCTCATTCCCCTTTTCTCTCTGTCACTTTCTCTCTCTCTCTCTCTCTCTCTCTCTCTCTCTCTCTCTCTCTCGCTCTCTCTCTCTCTCTCTCTCTCTCTCTCTCTCTCTCTCTCACACACACATCACATTTTTCCTTCTCTCATTCCCCTTTTCTCTCTGTCACTTTCTCTCTCTCTCTCTCTCTCTCTCTCTCTCTCTCTCTCTCTCTCTCTCTCTCTCTCTCTCTCTCTCTCTCTCTCTCTCTCTCTCTCTCTCTCTCTCTCTGTCTCTCTCTCTCTGTCTCTCTCTCTCTCTTCACCCATTGAGTCTCCATTCAATCCTTACTCTTGTCTTTTACTTTGTTTGCTTGATGCGTTCCGTTGCTGCCTCAAGGAACTTTATTACACAAAGAGTGAATAATGTTGCTGATTTATGTACAAAGTTGGAGAAGTTGTTGCAATGAGCATTGTGCATTATAGGATGATTGTGATTGTGGAAATTACGACTTCGTTTATTTTTTTTAATAACAAATATAATATATCTTTTAGAAAAACACTTGTAACAATGGCTTTTGTTTTTCTATCACATTTGTTGTATTTTGTTTGGTGTTTTGTTTGTTTGTCCGTTTGATACTTTTCCTTTTGAAACACGCTGCATTGTTTAAATTGCATCTTGAAAGATTCTGTTTCGAAATGCATCGTCGATAACATTACACTGACATGGACATTGTACACGGTCAAAATGACAATGTATAACTTTTTAACATCTTTCATTAATTTTAGTATGTTGCTGTAAAAACAAAATATGACCTGGAACTTTATGAGTTGTAGTTCCTGCTGAATGTTCTTGCGCTTCTGTGACAGCATTTCGAATGACAAAATGTGTTTGTCGTCTGATATTGTGAACTGTCAAACCTTGCTAAATAAATTTGAAATGTTTTATGTGTCGATGTGTGTCCGTTTGTCTGAGCAGAAGAAAAGAGAACGTGCGTACGGAATAGAGAGAGGGAGAGAGACAGAGAGAGCTAATGCTCTACCCTAGTGTACCTGTTTGTATGCAAGCTCTGTTTGTGTGTATACGTGTTTTGTCTGTGAATGTGTACAAGTGAGTGTGCACGAATAATAGTGTGTGTGTACGTTGGGGTGGGGCGCGGGGGGGGGGTTATGTGTAACTTTGATGTGTATCATGTGCCTGAGTTTTCTGTTTGTGTGTGTATGTGTTTGTGTGTATATGTGTGTGTGTGTGTGTGTGTGTGATTTTGTGTGTATAATATGTGTGTTTGTGTGTGTGGGTGTGTTTGTGTGCGTTCGTGTGAGTCGATGTGTGTGTACAATCAAAACGTGAAGCTCGTCGACAAGACTAAGCACGTTACAGTACAAATCAAAACAACAAAGTACAGTCTTATAGGAAGAAATAAACCAGACTCCAATGAAAACATTCTCACCGCAAGACATGCCATGACCACAACAACAACTCAGATTGACGGTAAAGATCGACATCCAAAAAAAAGGATCGCAGCAATTGAAACCACTTTTACCATGGATCAATTTTTCCTATTAACCCTACAGCCTCCATAAAATCGCGGTAGTCTGAACAACCAGAAGCCCCAGACAAAGATACAGTAATGTACAGAAAGGTTGCACTAAAGAACGATATCAAAAGTACAATGCAACATTGCGATTTTGTGCTAAAAAGCAATTATTGGTATAATAACCACGGCGATTGCGCGGTGCGGTGCTACATCTCCTACACGAATAAGACAGAGAAAGCGAGCTGCATCAGGAAAATTCTTATTGCGAAATAAACAGGGATGCGGAGATTGTGCGGTGCCAGAAGGAGGTATTTTCTATACGAATAAAGAGAGAGAGAGAGAGAGAGAGAGAGAGAGAGAGAGAGAGAGAGAGAGAGAGAGAGAGAGAGAGAGAGAGAGAGAAAGAGAGAGAAAGAGCGGTCTGGTATCAAAACCTTCATACTATGAAATAACAAGTCGCGTGAAGCGAAATTACTTCATTATTTTAGTCAATCTGTCGGACTCACCGAATGAAATTGAAGGCATTGCATTTTTTCACAAAAACAATAACTATATCTTGGTCAATACCCTGCGGCATGTAAATCACTCAAACGCAGAGAACTTGACAAGACAGTATGGCGCAGTGGCGCTTGCGGGTGACAGAACGCACGCTTTTCTTTATTCTTTTTAACTTTTTGAGCTTATTTTTAATCCAAATATAACATATTTATATGTTTTCGGAATCAGAGAATGATAAAGAATAAGATGAAATCTGTTTATGATCGATTACTCAAATTTAGATCAGAATTAGAATTTTCAGATGTTTGATGAACAAACATGATTAATTTTTAAGCTTCCAAGCTGAAATGGAATCCCATAGTCCGGGCTTCGTCAAAGATTGTACCAAAATTTAAATCAATTTGATCAAAAAATGAGAGCGTGTCAGTGCTGCCTCAACTTTCACAAAAAGCCGGATATGACGTCATCAAAGAATTGTTTTGGTTAAATGAAAAAAAGTCTGTGGATATCACACCTATAGGAACTCTCATGTCACTGAAGTAAAGATGAACCATTGTGGTAAAGATCGGTCCAGTATTTTCTCTGAATCGCTCTACCCACACACACACACACACACACACACACACACACACACACACACACACACACACACCACCACCACCACCACCCTCGTCTCGATTCCCCGTCCATATACAAAAAATTCAGTCAAAACGTGACGGAATGTAAAAAGGAACGCATAGCTTGCGCGGTGTCATTGAACTCGTGATTATGTTTTTGTCAGTGGCTCCTGTATTATCCCTTCCTGTGAAGATGGAACTCTGCGCCGTTGATAGGGTGTCCGGAGGGCAGCTTCCTGCCAAATATTGAAAAAGAAAAAAAGTAATCACCGACTCCATTCTTTTCCTTTATTTCGTCTCCTTCCTACTTCTTGACATGTTTGACAGGGTTTATGACCGGGCCGTCAAAAATCATGAATCATTGGCTCTGACTGCAATGACGTCAATCCATGTTTGAATCAAAAAACAAGAAAAGTAAGTTGTTGGAACGTTTGTTCTTGACAAAAATCGTAACATTCACAAATATATCGACCCAACGGTCTTTTAAGTGCGCAGACAAAGAATTAGTTACATACACTTATACACACACACACACCCACACACACACACACACACACTGAAACACACACAGACACACACACACACACACACACGCACACACACACACACACACACACACACACACGCTCGTGCGCACAGACTGACAGAGAGACACACAGACACACACACACACACACACACACACACACACACACACACACACACTACACACACTACACATAGACACACACACACACACAAACACACACACACACACACACACACACACACACACACACACACACACACACACACACATTTTCGAATAGAAGATACGCCCACGAGCGGCAGACGACAATATGTGCAAGGACGACAATATGTGCCGCTGGGGTCGCTTTGCCGGCGACAATATGTGCAGGGACGGCACATATTGTCGTCCCTGCACATATTGTCGGCGGCGACAATATATGCAGGGGCGACAATATGTGCCGTAACATGGTCGCCAACCAGCATGAGTACCTAACGGTTCTGATGATCAGCAGATCTCTCTTGTCTCAAATCTCGGCGTCTGGTAATGACGACTGCAGAATTAACAGTAGTTCCACAGCATATCTTAGGAAGTCTTGCCAGTGATCCCAACAGAACGGTGGTGACAGTGCAGAATCAACAG
>NC_090245.1:69722721-69727721 GCF_037325665.1 Littorina saxatilis
AGCTGGATGTAAAAAAGCAGACCACTGCAGATCTACTACCCTCGTTAAATAAAGAATTGTCATTGTCATTGTCATTGTCTCTCTCTCTCTCTCTCTCTCTCTCTCTCTCTCGCTCTCACTCTCTCTCTCTCTCTCTCTCTCTCTCTCTCTCTCTCTCTCTCTCTCTCTCTCTCTCTCTCTCTCTCTCTCTCTCTCTCTCTCTCTCTCTCTCTCTCTCTCTCTTAGAACGACAACCACCTCTATAAAGCCCCACTATCAAGTTTGCTCATCCTCGCATATTTGCCAAAGATGAAAATTGCAATACTTCAAGCAAATGGCCAATGATAGAATAATCAGCTGTGCATACAAATAAGAACTAATGTACTAACTGTTATACAAAATCTCAATTCAAAGGAATTACGATTTATGTAAAAAAAAAATACCATTCTGCACGAAAAGCAGTTTGTTTGTTTGTTTGTTTGCTTAAAGCCCAGCCGACCACGAAGGGCCATATCAGGGCGGTGCTGCTTTTGACATATAACGTGCGCCACACACAAGACAGAAGTTGCAGCACAGGCTTCATGTCTCACCCAGTCACATTATTCTGACACCGGACCAACCAGTCCTAGCACTAACCCCATAATGCCAGACGCCAGGCGGAGCAGCCACTAGATTGCCAATTTTAAAGTCTTAGGTATGACCCGGCCGGGGTTCGAACCCACGACCTCCCGGCTTACCACTAGGCCAACCGTGCCGGTTACAAAAAGCAGTCAAACTGATCATTGTTTGTATGTTTCCAAGTGGAGAGATGGTCATATTATCCCAGATTGGATAGGGCGAGCCGAATCATTTAAACGGAAACGACTCCGCCTTTCATAAAGTCACCGGTGTAGTTCAGTGCACTTGGGGTACAAAGTACAGGAAACCCAATGTTTATTTTAAGCTATCTTTCAACACTCGTAAGATATGGTAAAGCAGTTATACCTAATGAGAAGGGCGAAGGGAAATAAACAAGTCTGTTACTTACATCACTCGGATAGTGCTACAGTTCCCAGGTCATTCACTTCTTGTTTTTATTCGTATGTTGTGTTGAAAGGGGGTGTAGATGGCAAGGTTATGTTTGCAAACATGATTGCATGAAGTGAACGGTAAGACAGCAAGTTTGTCAGTGCGTACTGTTACTTGTGTGGTAATAACTTCATATTGCCAAACTCTTTCTGCTCATACACTAGGTTCGGTGTGGTTGCCTGATTGATAAGACGCCGACTTCCCATGCGGAAGGTCGCGGTTTCGGGGCATATCGCTGTCAGATGTTTTCCGGTCTCCAAGGTCAACTTATGTACAAAAGAAGAAAATACACTAGGTTTAACCTTGCTTCGTCTGCTCTTGTTTTCTTTCACCTCAGAATCACTTCTGTCGTAGCCTAAAACTTGTGAGGTAAACACGGTTGCCGTGTACTTGAATACGTCGGGCTGTTCTCAATGTGTTTGGACACAAACAGCCAAGTGGCATCTTGCGGGAAGTAAACATCTCTGCACGCCAAATCAGCCAGACGGTTCCACCATCACCATCATCAAAAGGCCCTTGACCTGCCCGCATTAAGTGATATGGGGATATGGTCGTAACTTTCTTACACGTGGAGGAACCTTGGCTGTAACACTACAGGGTGTGCTGATAATGTTAAGAGGCATGTGTGGGTCGATGGAGGTTATTTCTGTTCGGGGCTGAGTTTCAGGTTTGGGCTGAATGTGTTTATTTGTTTATAAATGTGTTTGTTTGTTTGTTTGATAATTTGTTTGTTTGCCACGTTGTTTGTTTGTTTGTTTGGTTGGTTTCTTAATTGATTGAGTGTTATGTGTGTGTGTGTGTGTGTGTGTGTGTGTGTGTGTGTGTGTGTGTGTGTGTGTGTGTGTGAGTGCGTGTATGTATGCGTGTGTGTGTGTGTGTGTGTGTGTGTGTGTACGCGCTTATCACTCAGTACCCTCTGCCAAAAATGTCTCCAAAGAAGTTGACATCCGAACCTTCAAAGAAAAGACACACTGACACAAGCCCTACTCTCTTTAGAATTTGTTTATAAACTGCACCAATAATATCAGTGCAGTTCGATCATGCGCTTAAAACGAAGATCTTTCTGCACTCATTCTGAACATCTTCTAATTTTACTTTGTAGACAACATTATGTTGTTTTTCTTCTTTTGTTATTTGTTTTCCAAGTTCTTTTACATTTAGTCAAGTTTTGACAAAATGTTTTAACATAGAGGGGGAATCGAAACGAGGGTCGTGGTGTATGTGTGTGTGTGGTGTATGTGTGTATGTGTGTGTGTATATGTGTGTGTGCGTGCGTGCGTGCGTGCGTGCGTGCGTGTAGAGCGATTCAGACTAAACTACTGGACCGATCTTTATGAAATTTTACATGAGAGTTCCTGGGATTGATATCCCCGAACGTTTTTTTCTTTTTTTCGATAAATGTCTTTGATGACGTCATATCCGGCTTTTCGTGAAAGTTGAGGCGGCACTGTCACGCTCTCATTTTTCAACCAAATTGGTTGAAATTTTGGTCAAGTAGTCTTCGACGAAGCCCGGACTTCGGTATTGCATTTCAGCGTGGTGGCTTAAAAATTAATTAATGACTTTGGTCATTAAAAATCTGAAAATTGTAAACAAAAATATAAAAATTATAAAACGATCCAAATTTACGTTTTTCTTATTCTCCATCATTTTCTGATTCCAAAAACATATAAATATGTTATATTTGGATTAAAAACAAGCTCTGAAAATTAAAAATATAAAAATTATTATCAAAATTAAATTTTCGAAATCAATTTAAAAACACTTTCATCTTATTCCTTGTCGGTTCCTGATTCAAAAAACATATAGATATGATATGTTTGGATTAAAAACACGCTCAGAGAGTTAAAACGAAGAGAGGTATAGAAAAGCGTGCTATCCTTCTCGGCGCAACTACTAAACCGCTCTTCTTGTCAATTTCACTGCCTTTAATTGCCATGAGCATGAGCGGTGGACTGACGATGCTACGAGTATACGGTCATTGCGTTCAGTTTCATTCTGTGAGTTCGACAGCTACTTGACTAAATGTTGTATTTTCGCCTTACGCGACTTGTTTTTACATTTAGTCAAGTTTTGACTAAATGTTTTAACGTAGAGGGGGGAATCGAGACGAGGGTCGTGGTGTATGTGCGTGTGTGTGTCTGTGTGTGTGTGTGTGTGTGTGTGTGTGTGTGTGTGTGTGTGTGTGTGTGTGTGTGTGTGTGTGTGTAGAGCGATTCAGACTAAACTACTGGACCGATCTTTATGAAATTTGACATGAGAGTTCCTGGGTATGAAATCCCCATACGTTTTTTTCATTTTTTTGATAAATGTCTTTGATGACGTCATATCCGGCTTTTCGTGAAAGTTGAGGCGGCACTGTCACGCCCTCATTTTTCAACCAAATTGGTTGAAATTTTGGTCAAGTAATCTTCGACAAAGCCCAGACTTCGGTATTGCATTTCAGCTTGGTGGCTTAAAAATTAATTAATGACTTTGGTCATTAAAAATCTGAAAATTGTGAAAAATAAATAAAAATTTATAAAACGATCCAAATTTACATTCATCTTATTCTCCATCATTTTCTGATTCCAAAAACATATAAATATGTTATATTTGGATTAAAAACAAGCTCTGAAAATTAAATATATAAAAATTATTATCAAAATTAAATTGTCGAAATCAATTTAAAAACACTTTCATCTTATTCCTTGTCGGTTCCTGATTCCAAAAACATATAGATATGATATGTTTGGATTAAAAACACGCTCAGAAAGTTAAAACAAAGAGAGGTACAGAAAAGCGTGCTATCGTTCTTAGCGCAACTACTACCCCGCTCTTCTTGTAAATTTCACTGCCTTTGCCATGAGCGGTGGACTGACGATGCTACGAGTATACGGTCTTGCTGAAAAATGGCATTGCGTTCAGTTTCATTCTGTGAGTTCGACAGCTACTTGACTAAATGTTGTATTTTCGCCTTACGCGACTTGTTTAATCTTATATTTTTATGTTTGTATCTCTTGCTGTAGCGTGAAATTTCCTGGGCCTAAATGCCTTTGAGCAAGTTAACTGAATGTAAAGCTGTGCCCGGCTAAGTGAGTTTTGACACAGGCAACTGAGCCGAGATGAGTGCTAGAAGCAAACATTCCTGTTCGCTTAATCAGCCAGATTTCTTCACCATTACCGCTAACACGTCCGCTATCTCGTCGCATTTAATGATACGGGAAATAGCCGTAATTTGCTTGCAGGTGGGAGAACCTGTGCCTTTAATTAAGATGAAAGGTCGTTCACTATCTGTAAGGCAGTGGATGTTGCTTTTACACTGATGACTTTGCTGGTTGGTTACCTGGTTTATAAGATGCTTCGACGAGATGAAACAGTAAACTGGTCACACACACAAACACACAAACTATGCACACTTGAGCGCGCGCGCGCGTACACACATACACCTAAACACACGTAGAAATACACGGCCTCTCTCTCTCTCTCTCTCTCTCTCTCTCTCTCTCTCTCTCTCTCTCTCTCTCTCTCTCTCTCTCTCTCTCTCTCTCTCTCTCTCTCTCTCTCTCTCTCTTATTTTACGTTCTACACTGTATCCTCAAATTCATATTTTTGTTAACCCTTTTTCCGGTACCCTACCCTGCTCTCCTTACCCGCAATCTGTCTCCCATATGCTTCCCTCCTCCCCCCTCCCCCCTCCGTCCCCACGACCGCATCACACTCCCGTTCTAACACTGTGACCTCCTCTGTCTCACTCTCCGCCTCCTTAAAGCAAAATCTCAAAATTGTTTAAGCTCTTAAAGGATGACACATGTCAAAATCTCTTTGCAATATTAGATTATACAATTATTTGAATTAGCGGCTGAGATTCCAACACCGTTCTGAAAACGACTGCGTTTCAAGCGGCATCGATAAGACGATAAGAACATGCAAAAACAAAAGCAGAACGAAGAATAAAACAACAACAAAAACTT
>NC_090245.1:69730221-69734999 GCF_037325665.1 Littorina saxatilis
GGTTAACTTTTTAACTTTTTAATTTTTATTTTTTAATTATATAATTGTGTGTCTATGCGTGCTGAAGTTTTCCGACCTCCTTTTGTTGGTTAACTTTTTAACTTTTTAATTTTTAATTTTTTAATTATGTAATTGTGTGTCCAAGGACAGATTGTAAGAAAAGGCGTAGCCTTAAATCTTAATCCTTGTTAAATAAAGTTCAATTCAATTCAATTCAATTCTCTCTCTCTCTCTCTCTCTCTCTCTCTCTCTCTCTCTCTCTCTCTCTCTCTCTCTCTCTCTCTTTCTCAGGCTCTCTCTCTCTCTCTGTCTCTTACACTCTCTCACACTCTCACTCTCTCTCTCTCTCTCTCTCTCTCTCTCTCTCTCTCTCTCTCTCTCTCTCTCTCTCTCTCTCTCTCTTACTGTGTTTCTGTGGTAAAGTCTTGACTTCCTAGTCGGGAAGTTTCAATAGATGTGCCAGCGTGAAATCACCCTGTTCGCGGAACAATGGCATTAACGTGATTCCCTCGCGTCCGGTCAACGGTTGCCTCCCCCCCCCCCCCCCCCAACACACACATACACACCCTCTTGTGTTTACGTCTTGAAAACCCATTGTTTTAACCCTCACACCTTTGCTTAAGATTTCGTGTGTATTTTCCGACATGCGTTTGCACAAAGCTCTGAACGTTTCAAGGTAATGCGTTCAGGAGTTAGTGGCATGCACCGTTGTTTTGTCTCACTAACCCACTAACTAAAACTGCTTCAAAACCCGCCTTTAATGGCTTCTGTGTTAACATGTCTCATGCCTCATGTATTAACACTCTGTTTGCTGGAAACACTCTGTTTGCTCTGTGGTGACAGAGTTGGTGGTGGTGGTGTTGGTGTAGCTGGTGCCGGTGTCACGAACTGAAAATTCTGCCTGAACAATCTTTCTCATTGCGGTCAATGCGCATGCGCTAACATGAGGAGATTAATCAGGTCGTGAACAACCTAAGCCTAACCCTACCCCTAACCCTTACCCTTATCCTAACCCTCATCCTAACCCTAACCCTAACCCTAACCCATGGTTCGTTCGGTCAAAGGGTCGCATTTTTTAAGTCCTAGATTGGCACATGCGCATTGACCGCAATGAGAAGGATTGTTCAGCAGAGGTTTCAGTTTGTGACACCGGCGCTAGTGCTGCGGTTGTGTTACCAGTCTGGGTGTGAGGTTTGAAAACAAACAAATAACAAAAACAAAAAAAGAAATAACAAACAAACAAACCAAAAATTAAAAATCAATAAGAACAAAGATCAAACCGAGATTACGAATTGTAGACACACTTTCGTGAGCCAAAATAACAAAACGATTAAAACAAATCTTTAAATTAATTTGAGTTCTGTGGAGAGAATCACTAGAGGTGTCGAATTTGTCACTCAGAAGAAAAACATTCACAACTTCATGCATTTTTGCTAATTGAATTCCTGTCACTCACACACCACGCCCGCTTCTATCCTGTACCTGTTGCACTTGAGTGAAAAGCGGAAGGAACAGTTCAAAATGTGTTTCATTTCACTTAAGATTTTTAACGGGATTGTATCAGTAACAAGTCAAGTTTGTTTCTGGTTTTGGAAAGAAAAATATGAACACAAGACTGCACTTTACTTCATTCTTTTTTGGGGGGAGGGGGGAGTAATAGGGGGGGGAGGTCGACCGGGGCGGTACAAAGGGCTTAACACGCTTTTTACATTTAGTCAAATTTTGACTAAATGTTTTAACATAGAGGGGGAATCGAGACGAGGGTCGTGGTGTATGTGTGTGTGTGTGTGTGTGTGTGTGTGTGTGTGTGTGTGTCTGTCTGTCTGTCTGTGTGTGTGTGTGTGTGTGTGTGTGTGTGTGTGCCAGTGTGTGTGTGTAGAGCGATTCAGATTAAACTACTGGACCGATCTTTATGAAATTTTACATGAGAGTTCCTGGGAATGATATCCCCGGATGTTTTTTCATTTATTCGATAAATGTCTTTGATGACGTCATATCCGGCTTTTTGTAAAAGTTGAGGCGGCACTGTCAGACCCTCATTTTTCAATCAAATTGATTGAAATTTTGGCCAAGCAATCTTCGACGAAGGCCAGACTTCGGTATTGCATTTCAGCTTGGTGGCTTAACAATTAATTAATGACTTGTTCTATCTCATCCTCTCCCATCTCGCCTGATGCTGATCCCCCCCCCCCCCCCCTTCCTCATTCCCCTCGGCCCCCATCCCCTACACTTCCCGGCCACTCTACTCTTTCCTGCAATCTCGTCACATCACGATTGAAACCATATCTTCCAGACTCTCATCGATAATGCGAGCGAAGATTTAGCTTAAGGGATCGGACAAGTTTGATCGTCTTTTATTAGCTCCCCACCAAGTGAACTTATTATACACATTGTTACTTGGACAAAAACATTAACGTGTAGTTTCTTCTTTTTAATGTAAAGGCACGAGTAACAATAAAGAAAAAGAAAATGTCAGACCAATGGAGACAAAACACTCAACCTTGCACGTGGCCCTACCGTCTTCTTCTGCGTTCGTGGGCTAAAACTCCCATGTACACTACGTGTTTTTTGCACGAGTGGAATTTTACGTGTATGACCGTTTTTACCCCGCCATTTAGGCAGCCATACGCCGCTTTCGGGGGAAGCATGCTGGGTATTTTCGTGTTTCTATAACCCACCGAACTCTGACATGGATTACAGGATCTTTTTCGTGCGCACTTGGTCTTGTGCTTGCGTGTACACACGGGGGTGTTCGGACACCGAGGAGAGTCTGCACACAAAGTTGACACTGAGAAATAAATCTCTCGCCGAACGTGGGGACGAACTCACGCTGACAGCGGCCAACTGGATACAAATCCAGCGCGCTACCGACTGAGCTACATCCCCGCCCCTGGCCCTACCGTCATTCACAACCCTTTTGTATCTTTTCACATTTTGTCATGAAATAAGAACTATATTTGCTGTCAACATTTTTTATTTGATTTTTGGTTAATTACACACACACACACACACACACACACACACACACACACACACACACACACACCCCACACACACACACACACACTGACACACGCACACACACACACACACACACACACACACACACACACACACACACACACACACACAATGAATTTATAGGCACACTTTTGAGAGCCAAAATAACAATCCAAATAGTAAAACAAATCTTTAGATGAGTTTGAGTTTAGTGAAGAGAATCACTAGAGGTGTCAGATTCGTCACTTAGAAGAAAAACCTTCACAACGTCATGCATTTTTTGCTGATTCAATTTCTGTCGCTCAAACACCACGCCCGCTTCTATCCCAAGGGCGGATCAATTCACTTTGGAGGGGGGGGGGGTTACAAAATGACTGCGAAGATACAAGTTGACGGCGCCGAAGGCGCCTAAGCCTCTAGGGGGGTCCGGGGGCATGCCCCCCCTGGAAATTTTTTTATCCAAAGAAGCAAAATAGAGCTATCTGGTGCATCCTGAGCCAATAAATTACCTCTTTTTTTTTGGGGGGTGGGGGGGGGTTACGTAACCCGTGTAACCCCCCCCCCAGATCCGCCCTTGTATCCTGTAACTGTTGCACTTGATAAAAGGTGGCAGGGACAGAGTTCAAATTGTTTCCCCTTTCACTTATGATTTTAACGGGATTGTGTCAGAAACATGTCACGCTTTTTCTGGTTTTGGGGCAAAAGAAAATGGACACCAGACTGCACTTTACTTGATTCTTTTTTGGGGGAGGGGGTAGTAATGGGCGGGGGGGGGGGGGTCCACGGGTTTCGTACAAAGGGCTTGACAAGCTTTATCTATCTCATTCTCTCCCATCTCGCCTGATGCTGATCCCCCGCCTTCTCCTCCTTCCCCCCCCCCTCCCCTCCCCAACACTTCCAGCCCACTCTGCTCTTTTCTCATGATTGGACCAATTTCTTCTTGACTCTCATCGATAATGTGAGATTTAGCTAAGGGATCGGACAAGTTCAATCGTCAATTAATAGCATCCCACCAAGTGAACTCATTATACAAATTGTTACTTGAACAAAAACATGTACATGTATTATTTTCTTTTCTGAGGAAAGACACGAGTAACAATTAAAAGAAAGAAAATGTCAGATCAATGAAAACAAAAAAATCAACTTTGCATGCGGCCCTACCGTCAATCACAACACACACACACACACACACACACACACACACACACACACACACACACACACACACACACACACACACACACACACACACACACACACACACACACACACACACACACACACAATTTCATTGACCTTTTCAGCAAAATTACACATTTGTCTTTAGTTTTCCTCTTTCATCAGAGTGCTCACAAACTTTTGGTTTTCCTGCTGAAACTGGCATCGATTCCTGCATTTGATACGTTCAGAAAACAACTCTCTCTCTCTCTCTCTCTCTCTCTCTCTCTCTCTCTCTCTCTCTCTCTCTCTCTCTCTCTCTCTCAGGCATGGGAATTCCAAAATAGAAAAAACTCTGAAAATAGGCCGAGGTCCCCCCGTTCAGAAGGAAGGAAAACGAGTTTTAGCATTTTAGACCAATATTTTGATAGTTCTCGTGTAAGCAAATAATGAATAGAAAGACAATAGTATACATATAATTCAATTGACCTTTTTTTTGCCGCGGACAATTTTTAATTTTCGCTGAAATATAATTTCCTTTTCGCGGGCAATTACCATGCCTGCTCTCTCTCTCTCTCTCTCTCTCTCTCTCTCTCTCTCTCTCTGAGGAGGGGATTACT
>NC_090245.1:69735199-69760199 GCF_037325665.1 Littorina saxatilis
GATTCAATGAATACAATGATACAAGTAACCGGCAAGTCATAAATCCAAGAAGGTGTGGGGACCGACACAAAAAAGGCTGGTTGTGGGGTCCGTCACAGAGAAATTAGGTCGAAAGTGGGGTCCGACACAGAAAGTGGGGACCGACACAATGAATTATGGGAACCGTCACGCCTACGTCACAAAAGTGTGGGGGGACCGAACACAGCCAATTTCACTGACTACTTTTGTTGTTTTTATTATTACGGCTGTTTGGATGGCCCTACAATCTTGAAACTTGGGCTGTCTGCTACAGACATGTTGAACTTTTTGCTGGACCACGGACAGTTCCAAGCAGGCATTTTTTGGTAGGATATTTCTTGCCGATGCTACGAATTATGCAGTTTTGCAGTAAAGTGGAAGGCATTCTACCTAATAACGGCTAAAATATCAAAAAACCTTCAATCCATCAGCACCTAGACATGTAGTGTAAACACTCACAGATCTAACAAGACCATTCTCAGAGAGCAACATTGCGTAATACTACCATAAATGGATGTTTTGTCCGCGAATTTTGGCGTGTGGGAACCGAGTGGGAACCGAACACAAAGGGTCAGGGCACCGAACACAAAGCGTAGGGGAACCGTCACAGTGTCACCGGTGTGGAGTTCGTCCCCACGTTCGGCGAGAGATTTATTTCTCAGAGTCAACTTTGTGTGCAGACTCTCCTCGGTGTCCGAACACCCCCGTGTGTACACGCAAGCACAAGACCAAGTGCGCACGAAAAAGATCCTGTAATCCATGTCAGAGTTCGGTGGGTTATAGAAACACGAAAATACCCAGCATGCTTCCTCCGAAAGCGGCGTATGGCTGCCTAAATGGCGGGGTAAAAACGGTCATACACGTAAAAGCCGTGGGAGTTTCAGCCCATGAACGAACAAACAAACAAAAACTGGCTTAGATCTGGCCAGGCTTGGACATTGGGTAAGACCATCCTTACACTTGGTCACATTAAAAACATTAACAGAGTGCTGTTTTGCACAGTGTATTTATTATGAACTAATTTTGTTAAGGCCACCTATGGATTCTTCAGAAACGCAACCAGTGGCTTTTTGATAAATTAATTTGTAAAAATATTCCAACCCACCACAGCAAGTCCTTGGGGTACTGACGTTTGGTAATACGTAACCAAATGGAGAGATGATCTTATCCCATGTAAAAGACTCACCAGATCTATAGTTACTGAAGAAGTGTGCCTTTAACTTCCGTTGCAAAGAAGTTTTTATTTATCTTCATGCGTTTATAATACGATCCTGTTTATGAGACGAGCTAGCATTCAGCGGCAGTTAAAAATACTCTTAAAAATATAACAAGTTTTGAAGTGTTTATTTCAAGGTTCCCAGATCGCTTACAGCTGGGACTTTAATTTTGTTGCAGACTACGACGAGTGTGATATGGCGAACTTTGGCTGCCAGCACCGCTGTGTCAACACTGTGGGCAGTGCCTACTGCACGTGCAATGCGGGATTTGTGCTGTCACGTGACAGGAAGACGTGCAATGGTGAGAGGAGTAGGCTTTATTCTTAAATAATTATTTTCGAACTAACATCCATGTCCTTCTGCAAAATTAGTTCAGCGCAACATTCCTACTGGGCACAGAGTGCAACCTTACTTTTGATTTTTGAGATGCATGTGAGTGAAAGGATACCCTTATCCCATGTAAAGTCCTAGACAGGTCCCTGGTAATGGTCAACTATTGTGTGCGTGAGAAGTACAGGGTGACCCAAAAAAAAGAGTACCCAAACAAAACGTCATAAATTGAACAAAAATAAAGCAATCTTCATAAAATTTATTTACACACACGGATTTAAATCCCCCAGATTTCTATCTTTGGGGGTTCCTGAAAGACAACGTCTTCAGGAACAACCCACAGACAATCCCAGAGAGAGCCATCACAACAACCATTCGCGGAATCTCGCAACAGGAGTGTGTGCGGGTGATTGATAACTTTGCACGGCGAGTTCAAGTTTGCCTGCAGCGGCGCGGAGGCCATTTGGAGCATGTTCTGTAGAATGAGCATAACTTTCCTGAAAGACAAACTTGAACGCTAAAATTTTCTGTGCAAATCATGCAGAGGCTACTTGTGTGTGTAAATAAATTTTATGAAGATTGCTCTATTTTTGTTCAATTTATGACGTTTGGTTAAGGTACTCTTTTTTTTGGGTCACCCTGTACGTGGCGTCCTCGAGGAAGGACCGTGCCTTTGTGAATTAAAAGCACAAATCTCCTCAAGACAGTTCGGCTTGCTGTCTCAGATCTTGCCAGGCTTATACGTAACCATGCATCCCTCCACTTCTTTTCTTTATTTGGTGTTTAACGTCGTTTTCAACCACGAAGGTTATATCGCGACGAGGGAAAGGGGGAAGATGGGATAGGGGAAAGGGGGGAGATGGGATAGGGGAAAGGGGGGAGATGTTAAGTGTTTCTTGTTCACAAAAGCACTAATCAAAAAATTGCTCCAGGGGCTTGCAACGTAGTACAATATATGACCTTACTGGGAGAATGCAAGTCTCCAGTACAAAGGACTAAACATTTCTTACATACTGCTTGACTAAAATCTTTACAAACATTGACTATATTCTATACAAGAACCACTAAACAAGGGTAAAAGGAGAAACACAATCCGTTAGTCGCCTCTTACGACATGCGGGGTGCAGAGAAATTAGGATGTGGAAAAGAAGACTTTTGGTAAGTGAAATAAAGGTGATGGATCCAGTCAGATAGAAATAAGACAAGAAAAGAATTGGAAATCTGCAGGGAATAGTAGGGAGAGTTTTCTTGGAAGGAAATATAGGTGAAAGGACTGGTAAGGCAGAAATAAGACAAAAGAAGAGAAGTAAAGGGGTGGGGTAGCTCTGTGGAAACACTCCCGCCGCGTGAAGGCGACCCCGTGGGAGCATCCCTCCACTTGGTCGCATACCACCAATGAACAGCCTGAGAGCTCTCTGTGCCCTGTGGGAATTGTGGGGATTTTCCCGATGTACCACTGAGGTCAACTTATGTGCAAAACTATAGTGCCTTATCCCCCGTCGTGTGTAAATGCGCAAGCACAAGACCAAGTGCGAAAGGAATCACTGTAATCCATATCCGAGTTGGGTGGGTTATAGAAACACGAAATGACCGAGCATGCATCCCCCAAAAGCGGCGTATGGCTGCCTAAATGGCAGGGTAAAGATGGTCATACACGTAAAAGCCGTGGGAGTTTCAGCCCATAAACGCAGAAGTAAGAAGGTACCTGTTCAAGATGAGGGATAATCTTATCCCATGTAAAATCCGGAGATCGAGTATGCGATGTGATAGTTATTGATACCTGTGTATATTCAGACGTGGACGAGTGTGCAAACGGACGCAAAGGGCGGTGCCACCAGGTGTGTGTGAACACGGTGGGGGGCTACACCTGTAACTGCACCGCGCCCTACTACACGCTCAACAGGAACGGCTATTCGTGTGATGGTGAGTATAGCAGTGCTCGTCAGTGCTACATTCGTGCTACATGCGAGAGTAGTTTGGTTTTACGTGAGTAATTTGTAGGATAGTTGTTTAAAAAAAATTTTTTTTTTTACCTCAGTTGGATGCCGGCTGCTTCAATCCTGAGTTGTTTTGTCTGTGTTCCTTTTTATATTTAGTCAAGTTTTGACTAAATGTTTTAACATAGAGGGGGAATCGAGACGAGGGTCGTGGTGTATGTGTGTGTGTGTGTCTGTCTGTCTGTGCGTGTGTGTGTGTAGAGCGATTCAGACCAAACTACTGGACCGATGTTTATGAAATTTGACATGAGAGTTCCTGGGAATGATATCCCCGGATTTTTTTTTCATTTTTTCGATAAATACCTTTGATGACGTCATATCAGGCTTTTTGTAAAAGTTGAGGCGGCACTGTCACACCCTCATTTTTCAATCAAATTGATTTAAATTTTTGTAAAGCAATTTTTGACAAAGGCCGGACTTCGGTATTGCATTTCTGCTTGGTGGCTTAAAAATTAATTAATGACTTTGGTCATTACAAATCTGAAAATTGTAATAATTTTTTTACGTTCATCTTATTCTACATTATTTCCTGATTCCAAAAACATATAAATATGTTATATGTGGATTAAAAACAAGCTCTGAAAATTACAAATATAAAAATTATGATCAAAATTAAATTTCCGAAATCGAATTAAAAACAATTTCATCTTATTCCTTGTCCAAATATAACATATGTATATGTTTTTGGAATCAGAAAATGACGAAGAATAAGATGAAATTGTTTTTGGATCGTTTAATACAAAAATAATTTTAATTACAAGTTTCCGATTTTTAATGACCAAACTCATTCATTAGTTTTTAAGCCACCAAGCTGAAATGCAATACCAAAGTCCGGCCTTCGTCGAAGATTGCTTTGCCAAAATTTCAATCAATTTTATTGAAAAATGAGGGTGTGACAGTGCCGCCTCAACTTTTACAAAAAGCCGGATATGACGTCATGAAAGGTACTTATCGAAAAAATGGAAAAAAAATCCGGGGATATCATTTCCAGGAACTCTCATGTCAAATGTCAAAAAGATCGGTCTAGTAGTTTAGTCTGAATCGCTCTACACACACACACGCACAGACACAGACACACACAGACACACACACACACACACACACACACACACACACACACACACACACACACACACACACACACACACACACACACACACATACACCTAGACTCTCGTCTCGATTCCCCCTCTTGTAAAAAGGAGGCTGTATGAACGGGAACATCCAGTGTACGAACCATATAGCCGGAATCAGTTGACACACCGTAAAGAAGAGGGAACATTAAAAATGTTGCGATTCATTATTTTAGATTGCCGACGAACGTTAAATGAGACTAAATCGAGAGACTGCCCCGCGTTTTATACAAATCATGTATAAATTATTATCATTTGTTATTGTTTATAATTTTGTTTTCGTGTTTTTTCTTTGTAACATATAGATGTTGACGAATGCCAGACGGGGCAGCGGCACTGCGAGCACCGCTGTGTCAACACACTGGGTGGTGCACGGTGTTCTTGTCCGTATGGCTATCGGGTGCACGAGGACGGAACTTCATGCGACGGTGAGTGCACTTGTACCCAGCGGAGAGTTTCATTGAGTTAGCAGCGGGCAACTCGACGAACTTAAAACAAATTAAACAATAAATTAAGAAGAAAAAATTAACGTACCTGCTGAGTGTTTTCCATAGTCTCTAGTTCAAGCTAAGGTCCTGTCGACTGGCATCTTAATATATATGTTTCGACGCACATAAGTAGTTGAAGTACGTCTGGTTAGGAAGAAATGCGGAAATCGTAGTTTGTTTCGCTAATTGTGGTTTTGATTTTTTCTTCTCCTTTTTTGATCATACGGAACTAACAGTATTAAATTGTTGCCTAAAATATAGCACAAATAGATTTTTTCGCTCAAGGAAAACAAACGTCATTAAATTGTTGCCCAAAATCAAGCGATGTATGCTTGAGATATGGTTGTTCTAGCTGTTATACTATGAGGGCAGGTGGGAGGGTTTGAACAAAAGGAAGAACGAAGGGGAACGTCATATTCATCAGACAAAGAGACCTCTCGCTGTTGTGTTGTGTTGTTTTATTTTGTGTTGTATTGTATTGTATTGTATTGTATTGTATTGTATTGTATTTGTATGCAGACATCGATGAATGCGCACGAAGCAACGGCGGCTGTGAGGACGTCTGCACCAACACAGTGGGGTCGTTCGAGTGCGCGTGTACCAAAACAGGATTCAGCCCCAGCCAGGACAATCGCCAGTGTGTGGGTCAGTTTCATGCACTTATGAGTTATAGCTATATAAATCAGGTGTGTGTTATGGCAATATAACTTAGTGGTTTCATCGTTAGGAACTTGCAACATTGATCGGTCGAATCTGCTCGTTCATGAACAGCTCAGTACGTATTCCATTTTCACATTTGTAGAAATGTCACGATACTGCAATTGTTATAAACGGCTAAACGTACGCTGGCGTCAACACTGTAACAATCCGCAGCAAAGGCAGCCTTGCGGTTTGTAAACTTGTTCTTTTGTATCTTGTCACATGCCGTTTAGAGTACATTATTCTTGCTTCCAAATCGTAGTGTGCACGTGCTTTATTTTCGGGATCGTACTGTCTTTTATTCTGTTTTTCCAAATCGAAGTATCTTTCATTCCTACTTCCAAATTGCCGTGTGCTTTCTTATTTCAAAATCGTAGTGTCCTTGATTCTTACTTCAAATGCGTATTGTCCTTTTTTAATTCCTAATCGTAGTGTCATTGATTCTTCTTTTAAATCGCAGTATTATTTTTTTTTAATTCCTAATCGTAGTGTCCTTGATTCTTCCAATGCGTATTGTCCTTTTTACTTTTAGTCAAGTTTTGACTAAATGTTTTAACATAGAGGGGGAATCAAGACGAGGGTGTGGTGTATGTGTGTGTGTCTGTGTGATATGTGTAGAGCGATTCAGAGAAAACTACCGAACCGATCTTCATGAAACTTCACATAAAAGTTCCTGGATATGATTTGTTTTTTTCATTTTTTTGATAAATGTCTTTGATGACGTCATATCCGGCTTTTCGTGAAAGTTGAGGCGGCACTGTCACGCCTTCATTATTTAACCAAATTGGTTGAAATTTTGGTCAAGTAATCTTCGACGAAGCCCGGACTTCGGTATTGCATTTCAGCTTCGAGGCTTAAAAATTATTTAATGAGTTTGCTCATTAAAGTTGTCATTAAAATCGATTATTTGCAAACAGATTTAAAAATGATGGCATTGTATTCCTCATCTTCTCCTGAATTCAAAAATATATATACATATGTCATGTTTACTGTAACAATATATAGATATGTCGTGTTTACTCTAAAAATGTGCTCAGAATGAAAGGAAATAGGTTCAGTAAGTGGACGCGTTCTTCGCGACAGCGAGCGTGACCTGTCTCGGTTTGTTTGTTTGTTTGCTTAACGCCCAGCCGACCACGAAGGGCCATATCAGGGCGGTGCTGCTTTGTCATATAACGTGCGCCACACACAAGACAGAAGTCGCAGCACAGGCTTCATGTCTCACCCAGTCACATTATTCTGACACCGGACCAACCAGTCCTAGCACTAACCCCATAATGCCAGACGCCAGGCGGAGCAGCCACTAGATTGCCAATTTTTAAATCTTAGGTATGACCCGGCCGGGGTTCGAACCCACGACCTCCCGATCACTGGGCGGACGCCTTACCACTATGGTTAGCCGAGATTATCTGAATGTAGTCTCGGCGATGATTGGTTTGTGGTGTTGATCTTGACTAAATGTTTTTATACCGCTTCACGCGACTTGTTTTTAAATCCTATTATTGTAGTGTCATTGATTCTTACTTTTAAATCGCAATGTTATTTTTACATTTAGTCAAGTTTTGACTAAATGTTTTAACGTAGAGGGGGGAATCGAGACGAGGGTCGTGGTGTATGTGCGTGTGTGTCTGTCTGTCTGTGTGTGTGTGTGTGTGTGTGTAGAGCGATTCAGACTAAACTACTGGACCGATCTTTATGAAATTTGACATGAGAGTTCCTGGGTATGATATCCTCAGACGTTTTTTTCATTTTTTTGATAAATATCTTTGATGACGTCATATCCGGCTTTTCGTGAAAGTTGAGGCGGCACCGTCACGCTCTCATTTTTCAACCAAACTGGTTTTGGTCGGGTAATGTTCGACAAAGCCCGGACTTCGGTATTGCATTTCAGCGTGGTGGCTTAAAAATTAATTAATGACTTTGGTCATTAAAAATCTGAAAATTGTAAAAAACAAATTTTTTTTACAAAACGATCCAAATTTACGTTTATCTTATTTTCGATCATTTGCTGATTCCAAAAACATATAAATATGTTATATTCGGATTAAAAACAAGCTCTGAAAATTAAATATATAAAAATTATTATCAAAATTAAATTTTCCAAATCAATTTAAATACACTTTCATCTTATTCCTTGTCGGTTCCTGATTCCATAAACATATAGATATGATATGTTTGGATTAAAAACACGCTCAGAAAGTTAAAACGAAGAGAGGTACAGAAAAGCGTGCTATCCTTCCCAGCGCAACTACTACCCCGCTCTTCTTGTCAATTTCACTGCCTATGCCGTGAGCGGTGGACTACGAGTATACGGTCTTGCTGCGTTGCATTGCGTTCAGTTTCATTCTGTGAGTTCGACAGCTACTTGACTAAATGTATTTTCGCCTTACGCGACTTGTTTTTTTTATTCCAAATCGCAGTGTCCTTAATGCTCACTTCCAAACAGTAGTGCGCTTTCTTGTTTTCAAACCGTAGTGTCCTTAGTTCTTACTTCCAAATCGTAGTGTCCTTTATTTTACTTCCAAATCGTAGTATACCTTCTTTGCGTTTCAGATATCAACGAGTGTTTGAACCGCAGCCTGTGTGAAGGTCGCTGTGAGAACCTGTACGGGTCGTACCGCTGTCACTGCACGAAGCCTGGCACCACACTAGGGCCCGATGGACATTCCTGTCAAGGTCAGTGTCAAGATCAAGGGCATAGAATTGAAATTGAGTTTAGAAACGCGTACTTCTTACTACGATTTGAGATGAAACTTCCATTGAAAGTCAAAGCTAAATGGTGTGTGTGTGGGGGTGTGTGCTTGTCACATTTAGTGTAAACATTTTAGTGTGTGTGTGTGTGTGTGTGTGTGTGTCTGTGTGTCTGTGTGTCTGTGTGTCTGTGTGTGTCTGTGTGTGAAGTAATAGTAAAGGTTGTTGTTGTTGTTGCTGGTGCCATTGTTGTTGTTATTCTTATTGCTTCTGCTGCTGCTGCTGTTTTTCTATACACATTTAATTAAGTGCCATTGTCGACGGGTAGGAAATACGTTTTACCTAACTGAATTGTTGCTAAACCTTCGGTCCTAATATACGCCTGTGTGTTCAGATGTGGACGAGTGTCAGAATGGGACCCACAAGTGTGACCAGTTGTGTGTCAACACTGACCCCAGCTACCGTTGTGACTGCTTCCCTGGCTTCAATCGACAGGAGGACGTTTGTGTTGGTCAGTGTGGCTTTGCCTTTCGCGCTTAATCATGTCCATGCGCCCAAGATTGCTTTTACGCACCTTACCGTGAATACATTTAGAACCATTATACGGATATGTTGAAATCTTATTTCCCCCTCCTCTATCTATCTGTATCTTCCTCTGTCCCTTTGTCTGTCAGTCTTCAAGCCTCTCTGCCTACCTGTCGGTCCCTCTGTCTCTAAGTCTGTCTGTGTCTCTGTCGGTCGGTCTGTCTGTCTGTCTGTCTGTCTGTGTCTCTCTCTCACGCAGTCTCTCTCTCACTCTCTCTCACTCTCTCACGCTGTCTCTCTCTCACTCTCTCTCTCTCTCTCTCTCTCACTCTCTTTCTCTCTCTCTCTCTCTTTCTCTTTCTCTCTTTACCCCCTCTCTCTGATGGAAAGTCTACTACTATAACTATTGTCACTATATATTTGCTCGTTTATTCTTCTATATTTTTCCTAACTGTGACCACTGTCACAGATTACAAACTTATAAAATAGTCTTGGCACTAAGTCACTCAACATAAACCAAGTCACACCCGGTCGCTCTTTTGCTTCTTCTCCAGAATGCCCCGTTGGAACATTACGTGACGATTCTTTGCCTAGCAACGAAAGTTGTCATAGCTGCCCACCAAACATGACGACGGCAAAAACCGGGTCAACGTCAAGAAAAGAATGTATTTGCAAGAACGGCTACTCCATCTATCCTCTTCTGGGCACAAATTGTCGAGGTTTGTTGAAGGTTTGAGAGAGAGAGGATGGGGCGGTAAGGGTTTTGGGGATTGTTTGTAAAATGCGTGCTTGCGTGTGTGAATGCCGTATGAAAATGTGTTAGGCCTATGCGATTTGATAATGTATACGACTTGGTGCTTTAGCTCCATGTTGCCCAGTTTCTGTTTCGCAACCAAATGTCAAGCATTTTATCCCGTTGAAATTTTAGTTTGTAGACCCGACATTTTAACTACTTTCTCCCAATCCTGTTATCACTTGGGGCGAAATGACAACTGACGGAAATGGGACGAAAGGGATTGATATCCCACAGGGGCGGATTAGGGGGATGGTTACAGAGGTTCCGAACCCCCCCCCCCCCCCCCCCACCCCCGGCTGTCAAAAAAAAAAAGATTTAATACTAACTTTAAAAGAAATAATGAGTGGCTGCTGACACCAGTTGGTCATGTTTAAAATCAAGGATAAGCCATACATTGTTCATAAAATAGCTAAAACTCTTCAGCTTCAACGGAAGGCCCCTGTACCCCACAAGGGGTCTACCCGGCCCTGGACCCCAGGTTGTAACCCCCCCCCCCCCTGTGGCTTAACTGCTCCGCCCCTGGACCATGTCTGTGCGTGCCCACGTGTGCGACTCCCTGCCCGACTCTCGGACTTTGCAGTTGACTTTATCATTTTTTGCTTGCTTTTTTTTCACCGACAGAACTGGTAATGTTATACCATCTGAGTATTTATTATAAAATGTCTGATGGCTTGTTGTCAGACGAGTGCTTTTTGTCACCCAGCTGGTTATCAACGAAAATGCGTGGCAATGATGGCAGCTGCTTTTGTCCTCAGACATCAACGAATGTGCACAGAAGAACGGAGGGTGTGAAGACAAATGTCAGAACAGCCGGGGAAGTTTCACGTGCACTTGTGGACCTGGCTACACACTGGCTGACGACAACACGTCATGTTTCCGTGAGTATTTCTGTCTCTGTATTATCTGTTGCTATCTGTCTTGGGCTTGTGACTTGTGACTGGATGTTATTCGTTTTATTAGATCGAATGTACAAACCTGTGGGTTAGATAAGCCTTGTGCCTGCTGACTTCATCTGTAGTCGGGTTTTTTTTCTGATGGTTTGTTTGTGTGTGTCTACTAGTGTTGAGCGTTTATCTGTTATTCTTTTTTTCTTTAAAGTCCAAATTAACCTCAAACATAAACTGTTTTCAGTGTTTGTCCAAATGACGACCATAATTAGAAAGTGTGTTTTAGCAGTTTCGGCAATTGATGATAGCCATGATGATAATAATATTAACAACGAAGGCGTCTTTGCTTTTAATATTTCTGCTGTCACTGATAATCGTGACGAGAATAAAGATTATGATGGCATGACCTTGTTTCCGCATAGTGACGACGGACAACGACGACGATGATGACGAAGTCGACTTCACTGATGGTGCTTCTGTTGTTGTTGTCGTTTCTGTTGGTGTTGTTGATGGTGATGATGATGATGATGATGATGATGACGACGACAACTTCACTGCTGCTGATGATGATTATTTTGTTACTGCTCCTACTGATAACAATGGCTACACGGTAATAATGGTGACATCACAGGTAGCAGTTGTCCCAGCCTGTCCAGTCCTAGTCACGGTCGACTTGTTCCGGTGCAGTGCCAGCTGACGCCCCGGGAGGACCAGAACGCTTGGCTGACCCCAGGTACCGTGTGCAGCTACCGGTGTCGCCGTGGTTACAAGCTCAGGGGACACGCCTACCGCACCTGTCTGCCCAACGCTACCTGGACTGGTCAGCCACCCACGTGTAAAGGTATGTGTGGTTTTGTATGTTTAACTTTATATGGTCTGTAGATATACATGTACCTGTAACGATCCGAATTTTTTACCTGAAGTAGGCTATGTCTCGCATGCAGGCATAAAATACTGAGAATGTCCAAGCTTACTATCAGATCACTGCTGTAATACTCTTTTTGTCATGGTACCCCTGAAAGTTGAGGCAAAAACCCGCCGTTTACGACAGCTCATGTCATCAACATCCCCACCATGGGAATGGTTTTATACAAGAAATACACAAAATAGTTAAAGAAAACAACGATTATGGATAGATAATTGATTTGACTTTCTTCTCGCATGTAAAAGTTGCCGAGTTGTACATAAACTGATTTTGTCGAATTTTTAAATAGTACTGTTGGGTCATTTTGGGGGTTTACTTATTTGAGCGACGGTCACTTGACCCCTGTAAAACAAAAGTTGATATGTAAGTGTGACGGGCGGGCCAGTTTGAATTCGTCGCGATATAACCTTCGTGGTTGAAAACGACGTTAAACACCAAATAAAGAAAGAAAGAAAGAAAGGGCCAGTTTGAATGAAATGACACGAGAATAAATGTGATAGTTGAGGTAGATTTTCCAAATATTTTGTTGTGCTAAAATAATGTCATTGTTAAAAAAAAAGGGGGGGGGGCGCAGCAGTGGTCAAAAATCTTTTTTTTTTTTTTCTCGGAGTGTTCACAGTTTTGATGTGTGTCTATGGTACATCTGACGTTTCAGCCAAGACGTGTTCAGTGCTGAAGCCACCAACCAACGGTTACCTTCTGCCAGCCATATGTCGCACGGGGCCCGTTCCTTTCCGGAAACGATGTAAGTTCCGCTGTGGCAAGAACTTCCGGTTGCGGGGCAAGTCGGGAGCCAAGTGTCTGGCCAATCAGCGATGGAGCACGGACGGAAGTTCTACGCGCTGTGTCCCTGTGGGGAAGACGAGTAAAAAGACTGCCAACGAAGCGACTGTTACAGGCTGAGCGCTCTTCACTCCACGGATGACATTTCCGTGAGGAAATCCGGAATTCCAGATTGTTAAGATAAAATTCTAGATTTGAAATAAACTCATCATGGAAATGTGTATAAATGTGGTGTTTGTTTGGGTGCTTGGTTTTGTTTTTATGGGGCAGGAGGTATGTCCTTGCTTACAGTGGCTTATATATAATTGTGACCAAAATGATCTAATTTTCTGGGGCCTCTACCACCTGGATCTCAGCAGGGCCTGAAGGGCGCTACCCCTTAGTCCCACCGGGAACCTGGCGGACCCCTGGATCCCCCGTGTTTGTATCATAGTTTCCCAGCGTGCACCCCTTTCCTTACCGCTCTTACTTCTTTGCTGCTTATAATTATTCTTTAAGAGTGTGTCCTTCCCACGTAGCATATCGTGCACTAGCGCTCTTTCTCGGATTAGTCTCTCCAGGTTTTCACAAGAGGTAAGAAAATCCTTTCATTTGTACACGTACCACAAATCAACATTTTTGTCATAAATTAAACGTTCGAATAACATACCAATTTTTTGTATCTGTTAATTTCTATTAAAAACTCATTTGGCAGGTTCACAGTGGTTTCAGGTACGAAATTTACCCAGCGAAACATTCCCACTCAAAGCAGAAAGCAGCCAGACTGTACTTTTGTAAATGCCAAAGTGAAAGGATGCATTTATATATCGTAATAATAATAATGATAATGATGATATATCCAACAATTATAGATTATAACACATTGCACTATAATACATTATAAAACACACACACACACACACACACACACACACACACACACACACACACACACACACATAGGGTTGACAAGGGAAGGCCAGATCTTGGCCAAAATAGGACATTTAACACAGATGGAAATATAGTAGTCGTATTGTTGTACGAGACCACGCAAGCGGTCGAGTTGAACAGTGATTGTCAAGGTATCTGTCAAATGGCATATTTTGTTACATTTTCATATCGATCAACTTAACGTAGACTTCCTTTTTATTTTTTTTTACAATTAAACGCACAAAAACATGCACTCTTTTCAAGAGTCCCTGCCAAACGCATAAACATCCGTTTTAGTCGATCTATGCATAGACCAAATTAATAGCCTGGACCGCCAACTCGTCACGTGACCCTTCGAGGTTACGACTCTCGACTTTCAGGGGCGCGTTACGTCCGGTTTGAAAGGCCAGCGATTCGAAGACAGTGGAAAGAAAGCACGCTCCAGTTATTTGTGACAATGGGAGGTGACAATGAACTGGATTTTCCAAAACTCCAAACTAAACTTAACAAAACTCATCGAAAAACATGTTCCATATGCACTTTTGCTGAGTTTATTTTAGCATTTTCAGAACTTACCTCGGCAACTTCGTCCATGTTTACAATCGACACCGGATATGACGCCCCCCTGATTTCTGAAAGGTCATGTAAGCGTAGGTTCCTAAATGCGAGTGGCGCTACCTCGTAATAGAGAGAAAGAGCGGAGAGAGAGCTAGTTGGCGGTCCAGGATAAATGGTCTATGATCTTTGGCATCACATGGTTCCAAGAAGGGAAACCCAATGTTCAATCAATTAATATAATTTGTTTGTAGTTGCTGTATTGTACTATTGTGTATATTGTATTTCAAAAAGAAGGTGACTATTTAAAATACCGAACAAACTTAATGTCATTTAAAATAAAATAAACGTTATTGGGCTGCACGTTTGTTGAAATAAAAATATTTAAAAAAACAAGTCACGTAAAGCAATATGAAACAGTTAGTCAATATGTTAGCCTGATCCTAAAATATCAACACTGAAAACCAATCATTACCGAGACTGCATGTTTAATAGGGCTTGGCTAACCGAAACCCGAAGATTGAGACGGGTCACGCTCCTCTCTAAATATCTTATTTTCTCACATTGTGAGCACATTTCCATTGTGAAGAAGACATATTAATCTAAATATTTTCAGAACCAGGATGATATAAAGAACAATACAATAACCTTTAAATGTAATTCTAAAGTTTTAATTTTAATTAGAATGTTAATGAACAAAAACCCTTAATTAAGGTTTAACTGACACACACACACACACACACACACACACACACACACACACACACACACACACACACACACACACACACACACTCACTCACTCACGCACACCACCCTCGTCTTGATTCCCAGTCTATCCGAAAACATTTAACCAAATCTTGACTAAATGCAAAAAGGAAGGACGAGTTGAGGTAAAACTGTCACACTTATTACACCCCCGGTATAGGGGTGTGTATAGGTTTCACTCGATGTGTTTGTGTGTTTGCGGCGGTATTTGTGTGTTTGTGTTCGCAAGTAGATCTCAAGAATGAACGGAGCGATCGTCACCAAACTTGGTGAACAGGTTCTATACATTCCTGAGACGGTCCTTACAAAAATTGGGACCAGTCAAACACACGGTTAGGGAGTTATTGGTGGATTAAAATTATACAACGACTTATAGACGGACACCCCCGTTGGTCAAAGGGAAATAACCTTCTCAGTTGGTGGCAGTGAGAATGGTTATTTCCCTTTGACCAACGGGGGTGTTTTTCCTATCAGAGGAATTTCTTGTTTTACTTGTGTTGTTTGTCTGCTCATGTGTTTGTTTATTTGAATTCTTGTTCGCTTGATTGCCTGTTGGTGCCTGACACTACAACTAGAACAAGAAATTCCTCCGAGGTAGGAAAAACACCCCCGTTGGTCAAAGGGAAATAACCATTCTCACTGCACCCATTCTCACTGCCACCAACTGAGAAGGTTATTTCCCTTTGACCATTAATATGTTTCTCTATAAGTCCTTGTAGAATCTTAATCCACCAATAACTCCCTAACCGTGTGTTTGACTGGTCCCAATTTTTGTAAGGACCGTCTCAGGAATGTATAGAACCTGTTCACCAAGTTTGGTGACGATCGGTCCGTTCATTCTTGAGATCTATATGCGAACACAAACACACAAACAAACAAACAAACACATCGACCGAAACCTATACACACCCCTATACCGGGGGTGTTAAGACAGTAACAGTAATCGGTTGGTCTTCATCATTTCAACTTTTAACACGAAAGTCCTCAACAGCTCTATATTATATACTACGTGCGGTTCACAACTTTCAACCGAGACTGATAAGTTCAAGTTATAACAACTGTGTAGGTTCGGTTAACAACCGCAACGTCACTCTCTCAAAACATATGAAGCGAGCCGAAGGGCAACATGGAATATGTTTGTTGTCTCTGTAACCAAAGCTACAAGAACTTTTTCCGCACCACAGAAGCACCGTGTTCCTGAAACTCGTGTCTGCTCACACACATCTGGGAGAAGGAGGGGAGAGAAGCAAGGACTGATCCTCCCTTCCAGGCGCTGAGTTGTCTCCCTTTACCCGCCACAATCTTCACACGTGACCTCGGGGTGAGTGATGTCACGTCCTTCAACAATCGCCGGCAGATACCTATCAGAAGGGGGTAGAATATATGTGAATTATTGGTACAGTCGAACCTGTCTAAAGAGACCAGCCAAGGGACTGAGCAAAAGTGGTCTCTTTAGACAGGTGGTCTCTTTTGACAGGTGATTTATATAGTAAAGACCGTCGGGGATCCTTTGGGGTGGTCTTTATGGACAGGTGGTCTTTATTTATGGACAGGTGGTCTCCAGGGCAGGTTCGACTTTAATACATTACGTCGGGATGGTCTTATCACAGGATAAATCATGGCCATATCTGAGACAGTCGGGCAAACTTTCTTTACGAGGGGGATCGGAGAGGGCCGTTGACAAAATATGTAACAGGGGAAAAAATAAAATAACAAATTATTCAAAAAATATTACGAAGAAAAATACCACCAGAATCTCACCGGGTGTTTTGGTTGTACCGCCTGCCATGATAATCTTCTCGTACAGAATGCCGCGTGCGTCGATGGGGCACGCCGAGACTGAGCTGTGAACCAGTTTTGGTAATCCTAGACACTCACTTCCTGCAAGGGAAACGGTGTAACATTTCAATCACACGAAATGGCTGGTTGAAAACCACAGAAATGACTGTATCATTGAGCAAAAGAATATGTGAGGTTGTACAGGTAAACCTGCTAGAACACGAACAACTCCTTTTCAAGTTTTACATTAAAAAATCGTAAGTGCGTGAACATTTCCTTATTATGTGTATTTTTATGTATTTTCAGCTTTTAGGCACTTCAAAGTCTGCAGTACACGGAAACCATTTTTTGGTGGTAAGTCACAATGAACAAACAACAAACAAAAAAGTTTGTGTGTGTGAATTGAGTACCATTTGAGCTCAATTTCCACCACCCTGGGTAATGATAATACTAATTAAAAAAAACATTCTTTTATAGCGCTGTTCACCGCCAAATGGCAGTCTCATGGCGCTTTACATTAGACATTAAAATGTAACATTTTACATAAAAAGTTTTCTCGTAAGAAATAACATACAAGCATTAAAAACAATTCATAGACAACGACCACTTATAGTTATATAAAATAATCTAGAAATGTAATGTGCAATGTGAAACTCGAAATGTCTAAGGCCAAAAAAAAAATAGGTCTGTTTACGGTAACACAGGCCAAAAACATAGGGTCGGTAGGTCGGGATTTTTTTTTTTTTTTCCAAAAAACCATATTTTTACGTTATTTCGCCAAAAAACCTTTTTTTTTTTTTTTTTTTTTTTCCCCAAATGCCAAAAAAAAGTCTAGGGTCGCGCGAAAAAACTAGGGTCGGTCGGGTTACCGTAAACAGACCTATTATTTTTTTTTGGCCTAAAGTAAGAAGGGTAGAATGAATCTGATTGTTGCGTGTTGTTCAGCGTCCTCTGCCCTAGTACATGACCTATGTTTGATATACCGGGGATGCTTTAAGTGTATCGGTACAGACTGTTCAGTTCAGTTTGGATGTTTAGGCCGACAGATTGACTGAATGTTTTGCTTTGCGCGACTTGACAAATGGTAAAATGTATCATTAAGAAAATAAAGTTCAATTCCTTCTAGAAGAACTCATCCTGATATAAGTCAACCTGATTCAATAGTGCCGAATGGCTACTCGCTTGCCCCAGTGAGAAAGCAGCCCGAATGTCCATGAGGGCCCAGTAAACTCACAGGACTATGTCAAATCTTATCTTTATCCTTATCCTCAATTGTCGTGGTTATTTTTAATACGATAAGCAAAACGTATCCCATCCTGACTGTTTGAAACGATTAACAGGTCTTCTAAAACCAGTCCTGGTAAGTCAAAGTAGTCACATGGTGCACATAAGTGGTAAATAATGTTATTACTAATATTTCCCCATTCTCTAACTCTGTCTAATGTCTTTTTGTGTCTCTAAATTGGCTTGTCTGACTGACGAACATGTCTCTCTCTCTCTCTCTCTCTCTCTCTCTCTCTCTCTCTCTCTCTCTCTCTCTCTCTCTCTCTCTCTCTCTCTCTTTCCTCTCTCTCTCTCTCTCTGGCTCTCTCTCTCTCTCTTCACCCTCTCTCTCTCTCTCTTCACCCTCTCTCTCTCTCTCTTCACCCTCTCTCTCTCTCTCTCTTCACCCTCTCTCTCCTCTCTCTTCACCCTCTCTCTCTCTCTCTTCACCCTCTCTCTCTCTCTCTTCACCCTCTCTCTCTCTCTCTCTCTCTCTCTCTCTCTCTCTCTCTCTCTCTCTCTCTCTCTCTCTCTCTCTGAGACTGAGAATGTTTAAGAGACAGTCACGTTCACACATCATTCGTGAATGAAATGTCTTGTTCGATTGTTATTTTGTTAAACATTTTGTACTAGTGTTAACGGATGTGTAGCTGATCGGAGCAACTTTATTCCCAAATGAAAGGTATAACTATGTCAATGTAATTTTTTAGTTCTCCTTATGTAGCTCCTTAAAAGCACATTGTGTTGCAATCCATACAATGTATTTCTGTATTTTATATGATTGAATTTATATTTTTTTTATGTGCGTCTGTCTTTATGTGTTGTATAAAGGACAGGTTGAAAGAATAGAATAGGCTTTGCCTAAAACCTGTATCCTTTTGTAATAAAGTTCTGAGTCTGAGTCTGAGTCTGAGTCTCTCCTCGCTTTGCCTAAAACCTCTATCCTTTAGTAATAAAGTTCAGTTTCAGTTTCAGTTTCTCTCTCTCTCTCTCTCTCTCTCTCTCTCTCTCTCTCTCTCCACCCTCTCTCTCTCTCCCCTCCCTCTCTCTCTCTACACCCTCTCCCTCTCTCTCTCTCTCTATCTCTCTCTCCACCCTCTCTCTCTCTCTCTCCTCCCTCTCTCTCTCTATCTCTCTCCACCCTCTCTCTCTCTCTCTCGCTCGATCTTGGGAGAAGGAGGCACGCTTCATGTGCTCCGGCTTTTCAAACATCTGCTTTGCGCTACAGTTGTGTTTTTGTGTTTAAAAGTATACGAAAGTGACCATAAGGAATTGCTTAATCGACAGGGAGTAATCTTGTGCTTTGAATGTGAGGATTTCATTAATTATCTTCATCACGATGTGTATTCTCTTTGTGTGATGCCCGATCGGACCGGGCGGTGTGACGTAATGCAGCATCGTGGCGCTGGCTCGCCACGCGTGTAGTGGAGTTTATCTGAGAGTACTGTCTGAGCAGCTTTCCTCGGGTCTAGACAGTCTGCCCAGTGTGTGTGTCAGCATGACGCAACTGACTTGTGGTGTGCTCTGTGGTCAGCCAGCTTTGCGCTGGCTGTACAATCGTTCTTACTTCCTCTGAGGAGGGGATTTTTCGTGCTCAGTGTCGTCATGCTCCAGTGATCCTCTCCCCAGCTGTGGCGTGATTACTGATCGCTGGGCAGCCAGCCCTGCGGTCCCAGCCGATATCCTCTACGTCATCAGTCGGCAATCTGGCCAGACTCTACAATGACGTAACTTTTCCTCCAACGCACAAGGCCATGTGTGCGTGCGTCTATGTGTGTGCTACTGCTACATCTTCAGCCTACAACATCAACAACTCTGCCCTCCTCTTACAAAACACACAATGGACTTGAACACCCTCACGTTTAAGTGGGACCCGCTGCTCGACGTAAAACTCGACCCCAAGCAGCTCTCATTCTGGGTCCCCAGTGACCTGGTCCCCACCACGCGCTGCCTCCTGTACAGGCGATACGCTGTTGATCGGACCATCCACGGGGACACTGTCACCTGGCTCGATCGACAGCAGATACGGCTGGATGGCAGACTGACGGTAAAGGAGATTGACGTCTCGCATGAAACCTTCTCCAACATCGACAACATCCCCACCCAACTACCTCAACAGCTCTTTACCTCTATCATCCAACTACGCAGAGAACTGGATGATAACGGCAAAAAGGTGAAGAAATGCATCACTATCACGCTGTACTATACCACGGGCACCGTCATGGTACAAGGCAAGCAGTGTCAGACGTGGAAGCGTCAGGAATACGACGCCATGATCGCCTGCCTCAGCGCCCTGTTCGACAGCACCACCGACAACCCGCTGCTCAGACAACCCTCCACACTAACAGCGCTTCTGGCCCCGCCCCCATCTGCACCAACTGAGCTCTCATCCGACGACACCCGTCGCTCGTCGTTCATGCTGGCACTTCCGGCTCCCAAATCTACGTCAGCTAAACCTCCTTCGGACTCCATGAGTCGTCGCTCTGAGCGCCTGCGTTCCAGAGCCACTGAGCAGGAAGTGCCGGTCAGCCCTGACACGCCTCCCCTGCCTGTCCAGATTTACGGCTCTGCGCCTATCAGCACAGATCGGGAGTTAGATAGCACGGTGCAACCCAGTCCTATCTCTCCCACCCCATCTTCCCCACCTGCCTCAACCACCCCATCATCTTTCACGCCCCCTACTGTCACTCTATCCTTCCCCCCCATATCCACCACCATCATCCTTACCCCAGCCACCCACGTCTCTACTACTTCCACACACACCCCTCCCAACATCACTACTACTTCCACACTCGCTCCCACCGCTAGTGCCCCTGCCTCCTCATCTGCTGGCTCCCTCTCCCCCCTGCCAGTCAGTGACGTCACTGACCCTCCTGCCCGTGACTCGGAGTGTAGCGGTGACGACGAAGAGTGGTCTGACCTCGAGTCCGGTCATGCCTACGCCCCTTCTCCCGCTCGTCGCAAACATCGCCGCGCTGTCAGAGCCGCGCCGCGTTCCAGTCCGCTGACGCTGTCCCAGGCCAAGCAGGGCCTAAAGACCCTACACCGCAGCGTCGGCAGTCTGCAAGCTCACCAAGCACAGTCCAACAACACTATCGTTGGCCTGCTGGGGGACGCGAAAGCCCAAGTGACCAATTCCTTAAAACTTCACTTCAAGACAAAATGCACCAAGCTCGAGGAAACTGTCCGGTCCCTAACCAGTAGGGTCGAGGCAGTCGAAAGTGACAACAAAAGCCTGAAGTCAAAAAACAAAGACTTACAGTCGCAGATCTCTGATCTGCATAAGAAACTCAACAAGTCAACTGCTGGTGCTGCTAAACAAGGGAAAACAGTGGCCAGTCAGACCGCCCATCCCCCACTCTTGAACTCACCCCCACCGCCCCCAGCCCAACCTCTCTCACCCCATGCGCACTCTAGTCACTCTCTCTCATCACCCGCAAATCGTTCCCCTCAAAGCCCCACAGATAACCCAAGTGAAGCCAGCTCCACCCGTGACCCCCGTACTGAGCTGTCTGACGCGCGGGTTCAGACCGGAAAAACCCATGTCCTGCTAGGAGACTCAGTGTACCGCTTCATTCGGCCTGACCTAGTGTTCCCATACAACCAGGGCCAGAAGATCAGCGTGTCGGGCATCACGGTCGACGATCTGCTGCACTGGCTGCGCTACATCCCAGTCAACAAAGAAGTGCAGCAGATCGTAGTCCACGTAGGCGTGAACACCTGCCTCACCGACGTTGTCACCGGCAGCAGGTGGTTGGAACTAAAAAAGTGGATTAGAAAAGTTTTTCCCAACGCCCGCCTAGCCTTTTCCTCCATTCTCCCCCCTCTCCGCAAGAGTGATTCCCTGTGCAAAACAGTGGTCGAATCCAACATGCATCTTGCGGAGATGTGTGAGAGTGAGGGCGTTGATCTCATCGACAACACCTGCACCTTCCGCACTGCCAAGGACCTGCCTAAAAAGGCGTTGTACCACGACAATCTTCACCCCAGTACTCCCCATGGTCTGGCAAAGTTGACCATGAACATCCAGGCTGCTATTCCTTCTCCTCACACCACCGACCGTAATGACAGGTCTGGCCAGCCCTCCGGTCTCCATAACAACAACTCCCCAGTCCGACCTTCCTATGCTCAAGCAGTACACGATAGCCGTCCCAAGCGTGGTAACCCTCTACTCCCCACCCCAACAAGTGTCCCGCTGGGCAGTACAGACTCGCCTGGCCGGTCAGCCGGTCCTCCCAGAGACCGCTCGGCCTGGTCCTCTCACCACAACCAGGTCAACCCTCCCAACCCACGTGACCATCTCCTCCCCGGCAACCACTCTGCCTGGTCTTCTCGCCCCACTCAGGTCAACCCTCCCTACCTACGTGACCATCTCCTCCCCGGTAACCACTCTACCTGGTCCTCTCGCCCCAATCAGGTCAACCGCCTCCAGCCATCGCCACAGCGGGGCTCTTCCAATCCACGTGACCGTCTCCAGTCCGGCCGCAATCAGCCTGATTGGCCGATCTCTGCTGGTTACCCCATTGCCCAGTCTCAACCCAGAAGAGATTATTATCCCACTCCTCCCCATCCGTCATTCAATGACAATGGTCCCGCTCTCCTTCCCATGCTGATGTCCTTACTGAGGGAACAAGCGTTATGTTAATTGTGGGTGTGTGTGCGTGTATGTGTGTGCGTGTGTGTGTGTTTGTGTGTGTCTATGTATGAGTGTTTACGAAAGAGCAGTTCATCATGAATGTGTGTCTGTTCGTACGTACCTTGGCCGTGCGTAATTCCTAGTGACTAAATTGTCTTCCTTCGTGAAAATCGCAAGTTTAATTTCTGGAGTGAACTTATTTTAAGGATATTGCTCGTCTGCCTCATGTGATTACCGGTATCTATTTTGAACTCCACAATGGATTATATTACATGGTAATTCAGTTCTCCTCGTGAACACTGATGGTAACCATTGTGTTTTATTTTGACTTGACCCACTGACTTTGAGTGACCATTGTGTTTTAACTGACTTGGTCGGACCCGTGTGACCGTGTGACCATAGCGATCAAAGTGCCTTTATTAGTTACACTTGCACGCTGAATGTTTTATTATGTTTTTACCGACAGCCATTGCTAGTGATTTTAATTAGCTGCTGCCGTATTTCTTGAGTTGTTCTTGCTTATTTGCTTTAATTCTTTGTTTGAAGTTTTCGTGTATTCCTTCTTCTTGTGTTTGATAATGCTGCATGTTGGTCATTTAAATGTTTACCATCTAGATGCCAAAGTACAAGACATATGCAATTTTCTACACAGCGCAACCCCCGTGTACCACTTATACGGCATCACCGAATCACGCTTACACGACAGCATCCCCGATACCCGCATCCGTATCCCTGAGTATGACGTCATACGTCGTGATTCCCGTCGCACGGGTGAAAATGGCATCGCTGCTTACATCCACTCTTCCATTGTTCAATACACGCGTAGAAGACCTGACTTAGAACACAAAGACATTGAATGCATGTGGCTAGAGTTTAAACTAAAGGAAACAGCCCCTTCTACTCTTGTTTGTTTTCTTTACAGAAACCCTTCTGCCATTGGTGACTGGTACGATGACCTTATCGAGATGATAGATACAGTGTATAAATGTAAACCTCACGCAGACATCCTGTTACTCGGGGACTTTAATATTGACTTATTAAAACCTCAGCCTCGATGGGATGGGATTGTATCATCACTAGGTTTCAAGCAGCTTATAACTTTACCTACTAGAGTCACAGAAACTTCATCTACTTTGCTTGATCACATCTACTCAAACAACCACTCCTCAGTACTAAATGCTTCACTCGCAGATCTTAGCATTAGTGATCATTCTCCAATATTCTGTACTAAAACCACTAAAATGCCAAAATCAAATCATAAAGGTCACACAGTCATATCTTTTCGATCCTTTAAAAATTTTGATCGTGATTCCTTCCTGTCCGATCTCAACGTAGCACGATTTGACCAAGTTTTCAACCACACGGTCCCTGATCAAGCATTAGAATGTTGGTATGACACCCTACTACCTATAATAAACAAGCACGCACCTATAAAGAAAATGAGAGTAAAACATCCTAAACTTCCACCCTGGATGTCCAATAAAATAACTGAAGCCATGGATCAGCGTGACCTGTTAAAAAAAGCTAAACAGTTCCAAGATTATAAAACAGCTAGAAATAGGTTAAAAAACATGGTTCGTGACTCAAAGAAAGCTTACTTTAATAAACTCGTTGAGAATAACCGGGATATCTCGCAGATCTGGCGTGCACTAAATTCACTCATCAGAGGTTCCACCTCTAACTCCACCCAGATCCCCCGTCACTTAACGCCAGACATCTTTAACTCTCACTTTTCGTCTGTAGCTACCTCTCTTAGCAACCCTGACAATGCCTCTCCCAACAACTCTGACAATCTATCCCTCTACTGCAAACAAAAGACGGCGAATAAAGCACCCTTTCAAATCCCACCCATTGCAGTGCACGAATTAGGACGACTGATTTCACAACTTCAGAACAAAAAATCTTCAGGACCTGATGAAATCAGCAACCACTTATTAAAACTCTCCCTTCCTTACACAGTTGACTCTCTCACATATATCTTTAATCTCTGCATACAGCGCAACACCTTTCCGCAAGCACTAAAGAAAGCTAAAGTTATTCCTCTCCCCAAATCCAAAAACACTTCTGATATTAGCAACTACCGCCCTATTTCCTTACTCTCAGTACTATCAAAGTTTCTTGAAAGACATATTCACATTAATCTCACAAAATACATGGACCGTTTGGCCCTTTTCCACCCCTTGCAGTCTGGTTTCCGCAGTAACCACTCATGTTCTACTGCGCTCTCGCTTTTGACAGACAAATGTCTGTCAGCCATAAATTCCTCCCAGCTCTCTGGGGTCGTATACTTAGATTTTTCTAAGGCCTTTGACCTCGTTGATCATAAAATTCTCCTCAACAAATTATCACTATATCTCAATGGATCTGACTCTCTGTCTTTCTTTCAGTCTTTCCTTGAAAACCGATCGCAACAAGTCTATGTACATGGTGCGTACTCAAGAGAGGAGTCCGTGTTATATGGAGTACCCCAGGGCTCTGTCTTAGGTCCTATTCTTTTCTGTATTTACGTTAATGACCTTCCACTTCACTTCTCTGACAACTCAGTAGAATGCCACATGCTCGCTGATGACACAACACTACGGACACAAAATAGACGTCTTG